>NW_016107342.1:3226313-3236232 GCF_001604975.1 Cebus imitator | reverse complement strand
AAAAAAAAGAAAGAAAAGAAAAGATGCTCATCTTCACTGACAATGAAGTAGAAATTGAAAATGAAATGAAAACAATGTCTTACTTCATACCCATCAAATAGGTATAAATTAGAAAATCTGACAATGCTCAGCATTAGTGAGGATGTGGAACAACAGGAATTTCACTGCTGACAGGAGGGAAATCAACAGACACTTGGAAGGGCAACTTTGCAAGAGCTAACTTCTTTTTTTTTTTTGAGATGGAGTCTCACTCTGTCGCCCTGGCTAGAGTGCAGTGGCACAATCTCTGTCTACCAGGTTCAAGTGATTCTTCTACCTCAGCCTCCCAAGTAGCTGGGATGACAGGCGTTCACCACCACACTCAGCTAATTTTTGCATTTTCGGTAGAGACAGGTTTTACCACATTGGCCAGGCAGGTCTCGAACTCCTGCCCTCAGGTAATCTGCCCACCTCAGCCTCTCAAAGTGCTGGGATTACAGGTGTGAGCCACCACACCTGGCCAAGAGCTAACATTTCTACTAAAGAATTCCCCTTCAAGACAACAACCTTTAAGAATCTTGCACTCAGCTGGGCGTGGTGGCTAATGCCTGTAATCCCAGAACTTTGGGAGGCCAAGGCACGAGGTCAGGAGTTTGAAACCAGCCTGACCAACATGGTAAAACTCCGTCTCCACTAAAAATAGACACAAAAAAAATTAGCTGGGCGTGGTGGTGGGTGCCTGTAATCCTAGTTACTCAGGAGGCTGAGGCAGGAGAATCATTTGAACCCGGGAGGCAGAGGGTGCAGTGAGCCGAGATCATACCATTGCACTCCAGCCTGGGCGACAGGATGAGACTCTATCTCAGAAAACAAAAACAGAAAAAGAACCTTACATTCATTAACACAAGAAAACATAGATAAAAACTTTCAATACAGAGCTGTCCGTAGGTGCAAAAAAATAGAAACAAAGTCATGTTCGTCAAAAGGACAACAGATTATAATCATACAGTAGAATATCACATAGCCATTAAAATTAATGACTTAGAGCTACAACATCAACATGAATAACTCTCACAAAGAAATGCTGAATGGACCAGATATGGTGGCTCACACCTGTAATCCCAGCACTTTGGGAGGTCGAGGCAGGCAGATCACCTGAGGTCAGCCTGGCCAACATGGCAAAACCCCATCACTACTAAAAACTGCAAAACTAGGGCCAGGCGCAGTGGCTCGCGCCTGTAATCCTAGCACTTCCGGAGGCTGAGGCAGGCGAATCACCTGAGGGTGGGAGTTCGAGACCAGCCTGACCAGCATGGAGAAACCCTGTCTCTACTAGAAATAAAAATTAGCATGGAATCCCACTACTCAGGAGGATGAGGCAGGAGAAACGCTTGAACCCAAGTGGCAGAGGTTGTGGTGAGCCAAGGTCGTCCCATTGCACTGCAGCCTGGGCAACAAGAGCAAAACTCCGTCGCCAAAAAAAAAAAAAAAAGCAAAACTAGCCAGGCTTGGTGGTGCGCACCTGTAAGGCACAAGAATCACTTGAACCCGGGAGGCGGAGTTTGCAGTTAGCTGACATCACACCACTGCACCCCAGCCTGGGTAACAGAGCAAGACTTCATCTTAAAAAAAAAAACACTAAATGCAAAAGTTGTGGAATGACAAAAAGACACTACTCTTAAGAAGTTTAAAAACATGCAAACAATATGTAGTATAATTTTAAGTGCAGTATACATACTATAAAAGAGAATTTCTATTTGTAGAGTGTTTACCTCCGAGAACAGAGGAAGAATGGGATCAGGTAGCTGCTAAAAGTACTACAGTATTTCAACTGCATCTTGAATGTTCCTTTCTTAATAAAAGAATCAAGTATATCAAAATATTAGCACTTGAGATACTTGCCTGGCAGGAAAGGGAGTTTATACTTTGTATTTTATGCTGAAAGTATTTCAGAGTTTAAAAAAACTACAAAATATATTAGAAAAAAAATTGGCTGTTAAGGCTACCATTCTTATTCAAAACCAAAAAACTTTTTTTTTAGTTTTACTGTTTAGAAAGATTTTAACAACCCCATTGTACAAAGGCCTAGTTAAGTAAATGTTGTAAATTTGAATGTCTAAAATGAATTTGCATTATTCTTATGCTATCAGTATCTATTTTTATATTGGGATTTCTTATAAAATTTCACTGCAGAAAAGGACTGCATGACTGCATTTCACTGGAGAAAGTCCCAAGCTACTTCCTGGTACACAGGAAAAGTCAAAAACACAGCAAAACACACATTAAAATGTCACTTGGAAATGTATCCTCTTAAAAGTTCACAATTCAAACTGCTGTGTCAGCAGAGCTTTGTAGAGAGAGAATTTGAGCTCAGCTTTGTGGGACACAAGTATATCTTTAAAGGAAGGGGATACCAAGGTTGAAAAGAGCAAACATTTAGTAATGAATGGTAAACAGCACAGAGGCAGAAAATTGGCAAGAAAGATTGCCTGGCTTGAGTAAGGGGAAAAAGATGTGCAAACAAGAACTGGAGTTAAGGCTTAGAACAGAGATGAACAGACAAGTCAAGACCTGGAAACCAGTGAAAAAAGAAATGGCATCTTCCCTGTTAATACCAACCACTGTGGCCCTGTCCCCCATGTTTCACTTTCCCCTTGGAATTCTATGACAATGGATATTCCAAACAGGCTCCACCTCAAGATCCCTGTACCCCTCCAACACTTGAGTGCCAGTTGGGGAGAAGAGGTGGGATAGAAGGATATTTTCTTTTTTCCCCTCAGAATACATTAAAGAAATCTTATTAAATAAAAAACAAAAAAAAAAATCTAGATTTGAGGAATTCCAATAATATGTTTACAGAGCTCTAATGTTACCAAATCTAGCATATCCTTCAGGGATTGTAGGTTCGAACTATAAGAAAAGATAGGAATTTGCCTGAGTTCCCTAATTCCTAGCCTTTGGCCTGCTTCCATTTGACAAGTCACATATCATCATCAACTCATGAGTGCCTTCCTAAGACACCCTGACCCACTACAGATTTTCTCAGGGACTGGGAAAAGGATTCCTTCCTCATATGAATGTCAGAAAGACTGCTCATCATCCAGTGACACTCTTCACCTACCCAAAGAGATTAATCTTTAAAGGCCTTTAATCATAAAATGACCATATCATACACTAGCAAGAGGTCGTTACTTCCTGCTGGGAGAAGTGCTATCAGAGAAGAGGGGAAGGTGGCAGGGCGTGGTGGCTTATGCCAGTAATCCCAGCACTTTAGGAGACTGAGGTGGGCAGATCACTTGAGGCCAGGAGTTGGGAGACCAGCCTGGGGCCAACATGGTGAAACCCCCATCTCTACTAAAAATACAAAAATTAGCTGGGCGTGGTGA
Organism: Cebus imitator; assembly: GCF_001604975.1. Taxonomy (NCBI): domain Eukaryota; kingdom Metazoa; phylum Chordata; class Mammalia; order Primates; family Cebidae; genus Cebus; species Cebus imitator. The sequence continues at coordinate 3,232,867 of NW_016107342.1, read as the reverse complement.
TGTGCACCTATAGTCCCAGTTGCTCAGGAGGCTGAGGCAGGAGAATCACTTGAACCAGGGAGGCGGGGGTTGCAGTGTGCTGTCGCACCACGGCGCTCCAGCCTGGGAGACAGATTTGTCTCAATAAATAAATAAATAAATAAATAAAGAAAAAAAAGAAAAAAGAAAAGGTAGGAGGGAGAGGACAGTTTTAGCACCTTTACAGAGAAAGATCCTATTTGAAGGTCCTCGTCTTTTCTTCAGGGACTATGACTTAAATAACGAGAGAATGTAAAGCTTCTTGTATGTTCCTAGCACTCTATTTATCACACTATATTACAATTCCTATGTCTGTATGTTTCCTCTATTAAATTGAGATTTCCTTGAAGGCCAGAACTCACAGTCCATTTATTTATTTTGTGTCCCTAGATTAACACAATGCTTGACACACAGTAATTATACAATGTATGTCTGTTGAATGAAGAGCGAACAAAGGAAAAACAAAAAAAAAAAAAAAAAAAGTAATACAAATCTGACAGAATCAAGGAGAACAAGTGAAAAAGACAATGACAATGTAAGGTAACATTCCTGTTGACATCTCAAGCCAAATAATGACTTGCTTTGCCTTAGCAATTTGCAATGAAAAGGTTTACGACATGAAAAACACAATATATAATTTTCCTTCTATGATATACGTGCAAGTCTGATTTTTTCTTCTATGATATATGTGCAAGTCCGATTTTTTCTTCTATGATATTATGTGCAAGTCCGATTGGAGCCCTAGTATTTCATTCTACGTTTTCTAATTCCATTCTCTTGACTAGAAGTTTCAAGAGGGCCTCAATTTCATTCTTTCACCCTTAAACTGTCTTTTGGGTACTGAATTCAGTCATGCTTAAGCTACTGGACGCTCTGGCTTATGCCACTGGCCATAAAACAATCTAGACACAGTGTTTTTGTTTTGTTGTTGTTTGTCTCAACAGCAGTGCCTCCTTTACAACGGTGGGACCAAACTGTGATGCACTAAACCAAGCTGGGGCCTCAGGAGCCAGCAGGGAAAGGCTTAGAACCTAACAGGCAGAGCAAGTCTGCCTACTTCTACCAGAGAGCTTTTCCATTAGAAAACAATCAACTTCCAAGAAAGATGTACCTTGAAGAAGAGTTCACAGTTTTTAAGTTCAAAAATCCTTTGTATAAATCTATTTTGTACCTTCTGCTTTATTTCATTAGAACAGAATCAAAGTGTCCACAACAGCAATTATTTAAAAGTACAGGTCTCACAAAGGTAATATGATTCAAACAAACAAACAAAAATGCTGCAATGAGGTGTTTCAAAAGGAAACAGTGAGCCTCAGAGTGAAGTTTCCCAGAGTTATACCAGTCACCTCTATTCATCTGCCAAGAAAAAAGTTGAATGAAATAAGGAACATACATATTTGAACTATTTACATACCTAAATTATTTGACGCAAACATTTTTTTTTAATGACTTATGGATTATACAACATACCAGAATAGGGCACTTTCTGGAGTCTCCTAATAACCAAATGTTAACTGTGAAACAGGTGACTCACTGCTAAGATGTGCAGTATTCTTGTGACTTCAGCAATGTTCAGCTATGCTTCCCTCCCGCCCCTCCCCCCATTCCAAGTTCTAAAAAATCTACCTAGGGTTCTGTTTACTGCTACTAAAAACCGAAAAAACAAACCTGTAGTCCCAGCTACTCGGGAAACGGTGGTGGACGCTGAGGCAGGAGGAATTCTAGTCCCACCTGGGCAACATAGTGAGACTCAGACTCTCAATACATATATGTATTTCTCAGCTTGCTGTAGTGTTACTCAAATTTCCAAAATAAGTTCGTATATCTGATCCATGTTTTTCTCATTCTATAGTCACTTAGAGACCAGCGCTTTATGACTGCAACAAGTAAAATACTTGCTCTGCAGTGTTTTGAGACTTGAGATTTCCTTTTCATACTCTAAAACAGGACATCTAGCACCTCCGCAATCTGCAATCCGGGGACGAAGAGCAACACCTTTACAATTGTAATAAATCTTGAAGCTGCCTTATCAGGGATTGAATGCATGAGTAATATAAATAATGGAAAGTAAGTTCTACCTATACAATGGGGGTGTCTAGTTGGGCTGCTCTACACAGCAGGGTCTCCACTGCTACATCATCTTCAAAACACGATGGGGCAGAGAGGAAGGTAACCAGCTGTAGAGCGAGCAGGAAGTTTTCAATCACCAACTCCACAGTTACTTAACCAATCCTGCCTCGAAGCGAGCCCTAGGCTTTTCCCAAATCCTACGCTTGGAGAGGAAAACGGCCCTTTGAGGGACCCCAAACTCAGGCGGCAGGAAGCACTTCCCAGACCGCTAGCGACACGGCGAGGTTGCCCCTAGAAAAATCCCAACATCGAAGCAGGGGGCGGCACCGCCCCTCCTCTCCCTTCGCTTGGCTTCCCAGTACCCGGAGTCGCTACCGCCCACTTGCTAGCTGGACTAACAGCAGCAGTCCAGGGCCGAGCACACAGCAGTCCAGGACCAGGCACAGCACTCACCCACGTCTTGCTCGAAGGGGTTGGCGGTGAACAAAGGCATCTCGCCTGCGCCAGAGCCCTAGTTGCTGCTGTCCAGCTCTGAGTCGGCAACTGCACCCCACTAGGTGACCCACGGCCGCAGCTTCCTACACCACTCCGCTTCGGCCTCCGTCCCCGCACTTCCGCCACTGCACCTGCCCGGCTCCTGCCTGACAGGCAGGCTCCGAATCTGCCCTTCAACCCCGCGGTCCTGCCCCAACTCTTCTCCTGGGGCGAGATCCCTCCGACCACGGGCGTCCTCCCAGCGCCTTTATCGCTGTCTCCGTCCCAGGTTTTTGTAGGGGTCAGGCGGCCGCTACGGCCACCTTTCCAGCGCTAGGACCCCGGCGGGCCACGGAGCCGGGAACCTAAGGAGCCGGAAGTAGACCGGCCTGGAACTAGACGACCCCGGAAGCTGCAGTGCCGGGGACGGCGCGGCAGTGGGCGCGGTCACCCGTGCTTTTTCGCGTTGGACGACCGGCTCTGAAGGCCACCTTCTTGTTACGAATTTAGTTCGTAATTAACCGTGTTTAGACAACAAGATCCGCGATGCGTTCACGTTACGGTCCTGTTTCCCTGGAAACTGAGCCGCAGGCGCGGAGGTGGCTTTGAGATTCTGCGAAAGACCGGACTGCTCTCGAACCCTTACTGGGTTGCACCCTCCCCGGCGCCCAGTCAAACCCAGTCGGAATAACCACCCGGGACAGCGTGGTCAAAGTACGCCTAACTGCTCGCTTTCCATCATGTCCCCTCCATAAAAACACTTCTGGGCCGTGGGAATCCAAAAGCGAAAGAGGCACACTCCCTGCCTTCGACTTGCTCAGAGTTTATAGGGACAGTGCATACCATACATGGCAGTGTGTGACGATTCGGTTAGTAGTACGAGTCATAAACTCAAATTCCCATAGGATCCAGCCAGGTGCTTAATTGAATGCAAAAGCACAAGCACCCTTGCCACCCACATATTTTCTATTCCTCTTAGAAAACATGTAGTAATGATTATGTTTCCCGTCTCCCCTCTAAGGGAAGTATAAGGGAGTTTATACTTCCCTTAGAGTATAAACTCCCCAATGAGTTTTGGTCACTGCTATATCCCCAGGGTCTAAAACTGTGTCCCAAGCAATAGATGCTCAATACTTTTAGAATGAAGCCATAACTTTCTAACTGAACAGTGCATATCTAAAGGTGTCAACTACTGGTAAATTTTAGCCATTAGTTGAAATGTGGATCCTACTAGAGTCTGCAATTTTTCAACGATTTTTAAGTGTTGAGAATTACTCCAACATTTTAAATGATGGATTAATCAAAGCCACTTTACAATCTCTGCTATAAAGACCTGATGCTATAAAGAGAGAACTCTTAGACATTCAGAAAGATTGTTGCATTTTATAAAGTTAGGGGCACAAATGAGAAGGAATCGTGTAGGTGAAGGGGCTGTTTTTTATAGAACGTTGAACCTAGGATACTCAAGATAAATTGGAAGGCTGGGCATGGTGACTCACACCTGTAATCCCAGCACTTTGGGAGGCCAAGGCGGGCATATTGCTTGAGATCACGAGTTCAAGACCAGCTTGGCTAACATAGTGAAATCCCATCTCTACTAAAAATACAAAAATTAGCTGGGCACGGTGGCACAGGCCTGTAATGCCAACTTCTTGGGAGGCTGAGGTATGAGAATCACTTGAACTTGGAAGGCAGAGGTTGCAGTGAGCCAAGATAAGGTAACTGCTCTCCAGCCTGAGCAACAGAGCAAGACGCTGTCTCAAAAATAAATAAATAAATAAATAAGAGATTTTCTGGATGGATGAAGACTTTTTGTCTAGGGTTAAGACTTAGTGTTAGAATGGAAAACAAGGCTAACTAGGGATAAGTGGAAATAGATTGAGAAGAATTTTTTTGTTTGAGGCAGAGTCTCACTCTGTCACCCAGGCTGGAGTGCAGTGGTGCAATCTCAGCTCACTGCAACCTCTGCCTCCTGGGTTCAAGCAGTTTCCCTGCCTCAGCTTCCCGAATAGCTGGGACTAAGGTGAGCACTACCACGCTCGGCTAATATATATATGTGTGTGTATATATATATACTATAAAATACTATATATTTATATACACTATGAAATACTATATATTATACTATAAAATACTATATATATACTAGCCTATAAAATACTATATAAATATATATATGTGTGTAGTATTTTAGTAAAGATAGAGTTTCACCGTGTTGGCCAGGATGGTCTTGGTCTCCTGACTTTGTGATCTGCCTGCCTCTGCCTTCCAAAGTGCTGGGCTTACAGGCGTGAGCCACTGTGCCGGGCCAAGAAGAACTTTAAAAGGCAAGATGGGAAATTTTTATTTTGATTAAGGCACTCAATATTTAAGGATATTGAGCAGCAGAATAGTATAATTTTAAAAAGAGTTTTTGGAATATAGTCTGAAATCAGAGTGCATGACATGTAAACAAGCCAACCTAGTCAGAACAGTTTAGGAGGCTATTTTTTTTTATTGTTTCTTTTTGAGATGGAATCTTGCTCTGTTGCCCAGGCTGAAGTGCAGTGGCATGATACAGGCTAACTGCAACCTCTGCCTCCCGGGTTCAAGCGATTCTTCTGCCTCAGCCTCCCAAGTAGCTGGGACTACAGGTGGGTGCCATCATGCATGGCTAATTTTTTTGTATTTTTAGTAGATACGGGGTTTTACCATATTGGCCAGGCTGGTCTCTAACTCTTGACCTCATGATCCGCCTGCCTCAACCTCCTAAAGTGCTGGGATTACAGGCATGAGCCACGGTGCCCAGCCTAGGAGGCTATTGTAACACTTGAAACCATAAAAGAAAATGTTTTAGAGAAGCTTGTATTAACAGCAGGAGACTGCCAGGTGTGGTGGCACATGCCTGTAATCCCAACTGCTTGGGAGGCTGAAACAGGGGAATCACTTTGAGCCCAGGAGTTGGAAACCAGCCTGGATAACACAGCAAGACCCCAGTCACAATTTAAAAAAAAAAAAAAAAAGCAGGCCAGGCAAAAGAGATTACAGGTGACTCACACCTGTAATCCCAGCGCTTTGGGAGGCTAAGGTGGACGAATTGCTTGAGCCCAGGAGTTTGGGACCAGCCTTCACAACATGGCAAAACCCCATCTCTACAAAAAATACAAAAATTACCTAGGTGTGGTGGTATGTACCCAGCTACTTGGGAGGCTGAGGTAAGAAGATCACCTGAGCCCAGGATTTCAAGGTTACGGTGAGCTATGATTGTGCCACTACATTCCAGCCTGGGTGAAAGAGTGAGACCCTGTCACAAAAAAAAAGTAAAATAATTTTTTTTCGAGACAGAGTTTTGCTCTGTCGCCAGGCTAGAGTGCAGTGGGGCGATCTGGGCTCACTGCAGCCTTCGACTCCCTGGTTCAAGCGATTCTCCTGCATCAGCCTCCCAAGTAGCTGGGATTACATGCATGCACCACTGCGCCCAGCTAATTTTTGTATTTTTTGGTAGAGACAGGATTCCACCATGTTGGCCAGGATGGTCTCAATCTCCTCACCTTGTGATCTGCCCACATTGGCCTCCCAAAGTGTTGGGATTACAGGTGTAAGCCACCTTGCACCGCCAAAATAGTATTTAAAAAGCAGAAAGCTGAGGATTTGGCTTTGGAAAGCATTCATTAAAAAAAAAAATTATTTTTATTTTGAGGTGGAGTTTTGCTCTTGTTGCCGAGGCTGGAGTGCGATGGTGTGATTTTGGCTCACTGCAGCCTTCACCTCCTAGGTTCAAGCGATTCTCCTGCCTCAGCCTCCTGAGTAACTTGGATTACAAGCACGCACCACTATGCCCAGCTAATTTTTGTATTTTTAGTAGAGATGGGGTTTCTTCATGTTGGTCAGGCTGGTCTTGAACTCCCAACCTCAAGTGATCGCCCGCCTCAGCCTCCCAAAGTGGTAGGATTACAGACGTGAGCCACCACGCCCGGTCTATTTTTATTTGTTTTAATTTTTTTTTTTTTTTT
>NW_016107342.1:3218433-3226283 GCF_001604975.1 Cebus imitator | reverse complement strand
ACCCAGCCTGGAGTGCAATGGCGCGATCTCGGCTCACCGCAACCTCCGCCTCCTGGGTTCAGGCAATTCTCCTGCCTCAGCCTCCTGAGTAGCTGGGATAACAGGCACGTGCCACCATGCCCAGCTAATTTTTTGTAGCTTTAGTAGAGACGGGGTTTCACCATGTTGACCAGGATGGTCTCGATCTCTTGACCTCGTGATCCACCCGCCTCAGCCTCCCAAAGTGCTGGGATTACAGGCGTCAGCCACCGCGCCCGGCCTAACAAATTTTTTTTTTTTTTTTTTAATCATTTGTAATTTACAAAGCTTTTAATAGTCACCAGGACCCAGACCCTGTGTTAGAAACAAGAGGATACAAAGATTGTTCATTGTTGCTTCATGTTAGGAAGTAATTGGGCAATTAAAAGATATTCCAATTGCAGCCTACAAATTCTGGTGTGCAAAGAATTTGAAACCCAGTTTTAAAAAAAACAACCAGCTGGAGGCTTGGTGGCACGCACCTGTAGTACCAACTACTTTGGAGGCTGAGGCGGAAGGATTGCCTGAGCTAGGGCGGTCAAAGCTTCAATGAGCCGTGATCATGTCACTGCACCCCAGCCTGGATGATAGAGGGAGACCCTGTCTCAAAAAGAAGCAAACAAACAAAAAAAGTAGAAAAAGAAAATATTGTATTTACCTTTCTTTTTTTTTTTTTTTTTTTTGAGGCAAGGTCTCTCTCTGTCACCTGGGCTGGAGTGCAGTGGTACAGTTATACCTCACTGCAGCCTCAAACTCCTGGGCTCAAGCAGTCTTCCTGCCTCAGCCTCCAAAGTAATTGGGACTACAGGTATACACCACTGAGTCTCATTTTTTTTTTTCAGAGACAGGGTCCCACTATGTTGCCCAGGCAGTTTACCTTTATTGATTCCTTCTCTAGTGCTCTTCATTTTTAAAATGTAGATCCAAGTTTCTTACCTGCATCATTTTCTTTCTCTTTTAGGAACTTTTAACATTCCTTGCAAGGCAAATCTACTGGTGACAAATTCCCTCAAATTTTGTTTGCCTGGGAAAGTTTTTCTCCCCCACTATTGAAGGATAATTTAATTGGATACAGAATTCTAGGTGAGTGGTTTTTTTTTTTTTTTTCCAATACTTTAAATATTTCTGTTTTCTTTCCTCTTGCTTGCACAATTCTGAAGAGAAGTCTAATGTAATTCTCATCTTTACCCCTCTGTAGGCCAAATGTGTTAGTTTTTTTTCTCCTTTTTGCTTCTTTCAAGATTTTCTGTCTTCGTTTTTCTACAGATTGAACCTGATTATGATTAGGTGCAGATTTTTTGGTGTTTATATTCCTTACTGTACTCTGAGCTTCCTGGATCTGTGGTTTTGTATCCAGCATTAATTTGGGGGAATTCTCAGTCATTATTGCTTCAAATTTTCTTCTTTTCTTCTCCCACTGGTATTTCTGTTATGCATATGTTACATCTTTTGTAATTCTCCTACCATTTTTGGATATCTGATCTTCTTGTTCTTTTTTTCTCTTTGCATTTCAGTTTTAGAAGTTTCTTTTTTTTCCAGTTTTATAAGTTTCTATTGGCATTTCTTCAAGGTTAGATTCTTTGTTTCTGAAGGTTATTGATGGAGCCCATCAAAGACATTCTTCCTTTCTATTAGTATTTTTTATTTCTAGCATTTCTTTTTGATTCTTTCTTAGAGTTTCTGTCATTCTACTTATACTACCCATCTGTTCTTGCATACTATTGACTTTTTCCATTACAGTGCTTAACATATCAATCATGGTTAATTTAAATTCCTGGTATGATAATTCTGTTATACATATTCTCATAACATTCCTGCCATATCTGATTCTGATTCTGATGTTTGCTCTGTCTCTTCAAACTGTGTTTTTTTGTCTTTCAGTAGGTGTTGACATTTCTTTTGGTGAAAGCTGGACAACATTTACTGAGTAAAAGAAACTGAAGTAAACAGGCCCCTAGTATGAGGCCTCTAGTATCTGGCTAGGGGTTAGGCTGTGTTTACTGCTTGCTGTAGCATTAAGTGTCAAAGGCTTATATCCTTGTTTTTGTCTCCTCTGTTGTCTTTGGGTTCCTGAGACTTAACTGTCTAAGAGTAGGTCTCAATCTTTTAGTGAGCCTGTGCCTCTGCTATGAACTACACAAGTACTTTCTGACCATGTGTGGTGCCCCATGCCTATAATCCCAGCACTTTGGGAGGCTGAAGCTGGAGGATCACTTGAGCTCGCGAGTTCAAGACCAGCCTGTGTAAGATAGCAAGACACTGTCTCTATAAGAAATTTTAAAAATATATTAATAATGCTGGGTATGATGTGCATGCTTGCAGTCCTAGCTACTTGGGAAGCTGAGATGTGATGATTGCTTGAGCCAGGGAGATCAGAACTGCAGTAAGCCATGATCACACCACCTACACTCCAGCCTGAGTGACAGAGTGAGACGCTATCTAAAATAAAACAACCACCACAGCAAGAAAAACTCAAGTGCTTTCTGCCCCTCTCCCCGTACCTACCTCCCTATCCCCAGTCCCCAGTTTCAGTGAGACAGGAAGGCTTAGGGGAAGCTGGAGTTGAGCATTCCCCTTCCACCAGGTAGATTAGGCTCTGGTAAAACCCTAATTGATTAGGCTCGGGTCAAATAGTTTCTCTTGAGGATGGACTTCAAGAACATAATTCTGCGGCATAATTCAAAATAGTTCCTTTTCCTCTCCCCCTTCCAGAAACACACGGTGATTTCTCTCACTGTGAACCAGATTGAGCGCCTGGAGGTAAAACTCACAAAAGTTTGGGGACCTCCAATAACTAGGCCCCCTAGAGTTTTTAACTCTCAGACTTGTCTACACTGAGCAATTTGTCAATGGCTGTTCAGGTTTTCCTACCCCAGCCCCTGGTCCGCAAGGACGTTTCTGCTCGTAGGTTTCCTCCAATAAGTTGTGATTCTCTGTATCTGTCTGTTTCTCCAGTGGTTAAATGTGGGCTCTGAATGAAGAGACCTCCTAAACAGGCTTTGTGTGAGCAACATGGCTATTTATTCACCTGGCTCTGGGCAGGCTGAGTCTGAAAAGAGAGTCAGCAGAGGGCAGAGGGATAGGAGTTGGTTTTATAGGTTTGGGGTAGGCAGTGGAAAGTTACTGAAGTTACAGTTCAGGGTGGTTTTTGCAAACTGGGAGGGAGTTGTAAGATATGGAGTCATGAGGTTGACCAAGGGGGTTTACAAAGTCCAATTGTCTTATCAGTTGAGGCAGGAATAAGGAACAATAGGGGAATGTCTCAAAGTTAATTATGTGCCACGGGGGTTGATCATTTCTTCTCCTTTTGTGGTTTTCCAGTTACTTAAGACTTTCTAGTTCCAGAAACTCATCTGCAGTGTACATGCAGGTCACAGAGGTTACCATGCCATCCATGGTGCAATCGGTCAGCCTAAAAGACCATACATTCGTGTCTGTTTTTATTAGTAATAAAAAGGAAAAAGAAATGAAGAGTGGAGGACAGTGGAAGGCTGGCACAGAGGGGTGATGGGGTGATGTTTCTCAGGGCTTCTTCAGGCAGGATTGGGGGTGGCATGGAAGCCTAAAAATGGGAAAGAATTTATACTGCTGGGAGATCTCAGGGCAAGGGGTGATATGGTGAGGTCATTAGAAGGAGGATTTGTCATATTGACTGATTGGTTATTGCTTGTATACGATTTTGTAGGAATTGAGAGATTAATCGGAAAACACAGTGTCCAAATAAGAGAAGGAGAAAGATAGCTACCAGAGGACTAAGGATTGGAAGAAGCCATAACACCCAGTTAGAGAATGTCCAGCCAGTCCAGCCAGGTCCAGAATAACCGTTTGCCTGATTAGCAAGCTTTTGGGCTCTGTCTTTAATTTATTGATGGCATCATACGAGTCCAGACTGGTTTATATAAAAACAACATTCTTCATTTAGGAATAGGCAAAGACCTCCTTTTTCAGCAGTCAGTAAATCAAGACCTCTGCGGTTTTGGAGGACAACTGCAGCTAGGGAATTTACTTGAGTTTGAAGAAGGGATAGTGATTAAATTACTTCTGCAATGCTAGCAGAGAAATAATTAGAGAGGCTATGGAAGTGACAATTGAAGTGGTAAGACCTGCCATGCCTATGCTGAGTGCAGTAGTAATTCCTAACCCTACAAGTAAGGGGATCAATGGAATGACCCCCTTATGTCGTGTTAGGACCATAAGGGGAAAAGGGAGGCTTTTGTCTCTGTTGGCAAACTGAATTTTGGGAGTAAGGAAAACTAGGGTACAATTGCCTGTCCAGTTGGTAGGAATGCAGATGTAAGAAAAAGAACCACAGAGGAAAAGAACCACAGTTAGGCAGAACTGGAAGTGTAAAGATGAGGAAGTGCTCTGAGGGGGCTGGGGCTTTGTACCCAAATGCCAAGGGAACCAGCAAGGTTGTAGTGGAGTTTGTTAGGGTAACTATGTGGAGGGAGAGCTTTTGTTTTCATGGTGTATGAGGAAGCATGTGGTCTCTATGAGTAACCACTCACTTTCATTAACAAGATTGGGTATGAGCAGAGAAAGGGAGCGAGATTAAGAGTGAGTAAAGGCTGGGTTGAAGTCAGGACTGAGAGCAATGGGTACTGTAGGGGTTTTAATGAATAGTGAATAGAGTTGGAGGAGGTGAGGAGCAGAAAATATGTGTGTAAGGTGTGAAGAGGAAATTAAACTTTGGAGGTTGTGGGAGCTGTAGAGGGTAAGTGGGGCATAGCCTGTGATTTTAAGGGATTCTAAGAATAACAGGGCGGCAGCTGCTGCCGTGTGTAGACGTGAGGGCCAGCCCAGGTTTGTGAGGTTAAGTTTTTTGGATAAAAAGGTTACAGGTCATGGGTCTGCCTCCTGTGTAAGAATTCCAATGGCACAGCCTTTTATTTCTGCTGTGTAGAGAGAGAAGGGTTAAGAAGAGTTGGGAAGTGCTAAAGTAGGAGCAGTCCCTAAGGACTTTTTTTAGAGAATGGAAGAAAGAATCGGGGAAGGATTTTTGGTCTATGGGGTCAGCTAAGCTTCCTTCTGTAAGTTTATAAACTGGTTTGATTAGCAGGGCAAAACCTGGTATCTAAAGGTGAAAGTATTCTACAACGCCTAGGAAGGAGAGACGCTGCTGTTCAGTGGATGGGGCTGGGGTTTGGGAAATTAACTGGATACAGTTGGTAGGGAAAGTGCATGTATGCTGACAAAGGATTATAACAGATGGGGAAGAAATTTGGGCTTTAGGAAAAAGTGTTTTTGAGGTCAAGAACAGAATAGTGAGTTGTGGAAAGGGGTATGAAAGATAGGAGGGTATGGGGTTTGGTACAACTGCGCGAATGGGAAGTGCAATCTGATTGGTGAGGTGGAGGTCTTGGACTAGTCTGCAGAATTTGTCTGGTTTTTAGACAGGTAGGATAGGGGAATTGTAAGGAGAGTTCGTGGGAACTAAAAGGCCACGTTGTAGTAAGTGAGTTATAATAGGCTTTGGGCTTTTAAGACTTGTGCTAGGATGGAGTACTGGCACTGGGCGGAATAAGGATGGTTAGGTTTTAAGTGGATGACGAGGGGTGAGTGACTTGTAGCAAGGGATGGGGAGGTGGTGTCCCACACCCTAAGGTTAAGGTAGGGGGACATACGGGGAGCTATTGAGGGAGGTATGGGTTCAGGGAGGAGGGCAACAGTGAGGTGTGGCTGTAGCCCAGGAATAGTTAAGGAGGCAGGCAGTTTTGCTAGGATATCTCGGCCTAAAAGGGGAACTGGACAAGTGGGGATGATTAGGAAAGAATGTGGAAAGGAGTGCTGGTCTAATTGACACCAGGCTTGGGGAGTTTTGAGAGGCCTGGAGGCCTTGCCGTCTGTTCCCACAACAGTTATGGAGGCCAAGGAGACAGGTCCTTGAAAATAAGGCAGTGTGGAGTGGGTGGCCCCCATGTTGGTTAAAAGGGGGATGGACTTACCCTACAACATAAGACTTACTCAAAGCTTGGCATCCGTGATGGTCCAGGGGACTTCCGAGGTGTTCGGGCACCTTCAGTCTTTAGCTTCCCAGCTGCAGCAACATGAGTCGGACAGTCCGACTTTCAGTGGGGGCCCCATACAGATGGAGCAGGGCTTAGGAGGAATCCCAGGCTGCGGGCATTCCTTGGCCCAGTGGCCAGGTTTCCGACAAAGCAAGGTCTGGGAAGGGTGACTGGATGCTGCAGCCTGGGCACTTTGAAGTCTTCCTGAGCCAGTGGTGTGGCTGGGGTTTGTCTTACAGCAGAGACAAGCATTTGTAATTCTGAGATGCACTGCCGCCGGGCAGCTTCTTCCCTATTATTGAACACCTTGAAGGCGAAGTTGATTAATTCCTGTTGTGGGGGTGGAGGGACAGATATTAATTTCTGTAGCTTTTTAAATGTCAGGGGCTGATTGGGTGATAAAATGCATATTAAGCATTCTTCAGGATGACAGTAGAAGTAAGGATGACATTTAAGTCACTCCAGGTGAGATTTTAGGACTGGGTTAAGTATTGGAACGCTTGTATATATTTAGTAGGATCTGATGAGAAGGAACCTAACCATTGGCCGACTTGGGAAAGGTTGGGTAAAGAGAAAGGAACATGCACCCTAACTATGCCTTTGGCTCCAGCCACCTCTCAAAGAGGGAATTGTTGGGCAGGGGCAGGGGTGGAGGAGTTAGCCATGGGACTGAACAGTAAGCCGGCCCGAGTGTGAGGTGGGGAGGTGGGGCATAAGGAGGTGGGTTGTAGGCAGAGGAAGAGGGAGGCTCTGGGAGGGGGTTAGGGTCTGGATTAGGGTCTGGTTTGGACAGACAGGGAGGAATTGGAAGTGTCGGTGGACAAGGAGGATTCTGAGTTATTGGTGGAGGCAGGTGGGGCAATCAGAAGGAAGAGAGAAAATTTGGGATGGGTTGCATTGAGAGCAAGGATGGCGGGGGATTGGAGTGTAAAAAAATCCTTGGATGTCGGGCACCTCAGACCATTTGCCCATTTGTTGACAAAAATTGTCTATGTCTTGCAGAATAGAAAAATTGAAAGTGCCATTTTCTGGCCATTTGGAACCATAGTCTAATTTGTATAGAGGCCAGGCCGTGTTACAGAAAAAAATGAGATGTTTAGGTTTCAGATCGGGTGACAGTTGAAGAGGTTTTAGGTTTTTTAGGATGCAGCTGGAGGTAAAGACAGAGGAATAGAGGGCGGAATATTGTCGGTAGTGAAGGAGATAAGTTTAAGGAAAGGAGTAGATTGGAGATGAGGAGAAGGAGCAAGCAGCTACCAGGGTTCTGAGTAGGTGTCCCTGACTGAGTGAGTCCTGGGCTGTAACGTGGGTGAGTGATCAAGGCAGGCATCCCCGCGATTGACCAGACACCAAGGGAAGACTGTGTTCCCGAGCCCATGACCAACATTGGAGTCTGTCTCCTCTGTCTCTACACAGATAAAGAATGTCTCCTTTGTCTTCTACTTAGAAGGAGAAAGATTTAAAGGAAAAGAGAGAGAGAGGGAAAGACTTGTCTACTTTCTCTACCTAGAAGGAGAAAGATTTAAAGGAGAAGAGAGAGAAAGAGGGAGAGACTTGTTTCCTTTTCTCTAAAGGAAAAGAGAGAAGTCTCTCCCTCTTTCTCTCTCTACATGGATAGAGTGTCTCCTTTGTCTTCTACTTAGAAGGAGAAAGATTTAGAGAGAGAGAGAAAGAGAGAGAGAGAGAGGTTTTCTTTTCTCTACATAGAAGGAGAAGGATTTAAAGGAAAAGAGAGAAAGAGGGAGAGACTTGTCTCCTTTTTCTAAAGAAAAAAGAGAGAAAGAGAGATACTTGTCTCCTTTTCTTTCTTTCTTTTTTTTTTTT
>NW_016107342.1:3214910-3218363 GCF_001604975.1 Cebus imitator | reverse complement strand
GATTCTTCTACCTCAGCCTCCCCAGTAGCTGGGACTACAGGCGTGTGCTATCACGCCCAGCTAATTTTTGTATTTTTTTAGTAGAGACAGAGTTTCACCATGTTGGCCAGGATGATCTCAAATCTCTTGACCTCATAATCCACAAACCTTGGCCTCCCAAAGTACTGGGATTACAGGCGTGAGCCACTGTACCCTGCCTGTCTCCTTTTCTTTAAAGGAAAAGAGAGAGAAAGAGGAAGAGACTTGTCTCCTTTTCTCTAAAGGAAAAGAGAAAGAGGGAGAGACTTGTCTCCTTTTCTCTAAAGGAAAAGAGAAACGGGGAGACTGCTTACTTGATATGAAGGTGGCGAGAGAGCTGTTTGGCACACTAAGTGTAAGCTGCTTGTCTGGTCTGCTGTGCTGAGGTCTCAGGTGGGTCTCTTCCCAGAGGGGCAGTGGGGACAGGGGACTGGTCTTCCCAAAGGAGTACCCCATCCTGGGTTTCAGCACCATATGTTAAAACACAGGCTCTGAATGAAGAGACCCCCTAAACAGGCCTTATGTGAGCAACACGGCTGTTTATTCACTCGGGTGCGGGTGGGCAGAGTCCGAAAAGAATGTCAGTGGAGGGTGGAGGGGTAGGAGTTGGTTTTATAGGTTTGGGGTGGGCAATGGAAAGTTACAGAAGTTACAGTTCAGGGCGATTTTTGCAAGCTGGGAGGGAGTTGTAGGGTCTGGAGTCACAAGGTTGACCAAGGTGGGTTACAAAGTCCAATTGCCTTATCAGTTGAGGTGGGAATAAGGAACAATAGAATAATGTCTCAAAGTTAATTAGGTACCACAGGGGTTGATCATTTCTTCTCCTTTTGTGGTTTTCCAGTTACTTCAGACTGTCTAGTTCCAGAAACTCATCTGGAGTGCATGTGCAGGTCACAGAGGTTACCATGCTGTCCATGGCACAGTCAGTTGGCCTAAAAGACCTTACACCAATTTTGAGGGCAGTAGTTTGACCTCAGTTCTCTAATGGATCTAAGAAGAGTTGTTAATTTTTACTTTGTTTAGTTGTTTTTCTTTTGTGGATAGGAGTGGTGACTTCTAAGCTTCCATATCTGACTAGAACCCAGAAATCAAATCAGCTCCCTTTTCTCTCTCTCTCTTTTTCTTTTAGACAGGGTCTCACTCTGTCACCCAGGCTGGAGTGCAGTGGCACAATCTCAGCCCGTCGTAACCTCAACCTCCTGAGTTCAAGAGATCCTCCCACTTCAGCTTCCTGAGTAGATGGGACTACAGTCATGTGCTGCCATGCCCAGCTAATTTGTTTGTGTGTGTTTCTTTGTTTTTGTTTTTTGGTATTTTTGAGACAGAGTCTCACTCTGTTGCCCAGGCTGTAGTGCAGTGGCACTATCTTGGCTCACTGCAACTTCTGCCTCCCTGGCTCAGGTGATCCTCCTGCTTCAGCCTCCAAAATAGCTAGGACTACAGGCATTTGCTACCATGCCCAGCTAATTTTTGTAATTTTTAGTAGAGATGGGGTTTCACCATGTTGACCAGGCTGGTCTCAAGCGCCTGACCTCAGATGATCCACCCGCCTCAGCCTCTCAAAGTGCTGAGATTACAGGTGTGAGCCACCATTCCCGGCCTAATTTTTGTGTTTTTTGTAGAGACAGGATCTTGCCATGTTGCCCCAGGCTGGTCTCAAACTCCTAGGCTCAAATGATCCACCCCAACTCTTGACATCCCAAAATGCTAGGATTACAGGCATGTACTACCACACCCAGCCCTTTCTATCTCTTTTTCTGTTATAAGTGCCACAGTGTGTTGGACCAGCATACTGGAAACCTTGGAATAAACTCTGACTTTGCTCTGATTTTTCCATTTTTTTAACCTATTTTTTTATTTCTTTCTTCAAATTTTGTTTTTGCTGTTTTTTTTTTCTCTCTTTCTTTTGGCATTGCTTCCATTTTCTCCATGCCTTCCAATTCTTCCTTTTGAAACAGAGTGCCCAAAGTTGGGGGTGAGAAGAGGCTGGAGTCTACTTCATACGCTGATAACTAAGTGAAATGCCCAAAAGGCTGCATCCTTTCTAGGGAGGGAGCCTGTTTTTCTCCAGTTGCCAAGAGAAATCATGAGGGCTAGCCTACCCCTGAGCACACAATCTACTTAATATCCTGAAATACAAGTTTTGTGGCTTTGTCCTCTTCCTTGAGAATATACTGGATTTTGTCTACCGTAAAAAGTCAAGCTGGGGTATCACTGTGTCTGGTAAATGACTCATTTTTCCCTATCTAACAGGCTTATTTTCTCCAGCTTAAAGCTTCAGTTTTTGGAGTCACGTAAAATTTCAAATCACAGCTCTGCTACTGACTATGTAACTTTTAACAAACACTTAAGTATTAGGGACTTCAGTTTTCTTATCTGTAACTATATACTTTATTATTTATTTATTTAGCATTTGAGACAGGGTCTCAAATGCTAAATAATGTAATATAAATAAGTTATAATAATATAAAGTACATTAAATTTAAATTTTATTTACTTATTTATTTATACTTTGAGATGGTCTCATTCTGTCACCCAGGCCAGAGTGCAGTGGTATGATCTCAGCTCACTGCAGCTTTGTCCTCCAGGGCTTAAGTGATCCTTCCACCTCTCCCAAGTAGCTGGGACTACAGGCACATGCCACCATGCCTGGCTAATTTTTGTATTTTTTGTAGAGATGGAGTCTCACTATATTGTCCAACTGGTCTTGAATTCCTGAGCTCAAGCAATCTGCCCACTTTGACCTCCCAAAGTGCTGGGATTATAGGCGTGAGTCACCACACCTGGCTACTATATACTTTATAAGGTTTCTGTGAAGATTAAATGGGATTTTGTGAGCTTTTTATATAGTAAATACTCAATAGCACTTACTACAGTACAAATGGAACTTTTTTGCGATGATGGATGTGTTTTACATTTGCATTGCTGGGTACAATTACCAGTAGTCACATGTGACTATTGATCACTTGAAATGTAACTAGTGCAACTGAGGAACTGAATTTTTAATTTTATTTCATTTTAAATGCAAATATCCAGATGTGGCTGCCTAGTAGCTAGTGTAATAGAGTCACACAGTACTTGAAAATCAGTTGAAGGAGAAATAGGGATGTATTCCATCTCTGTTATTGTGCCTTATGATATTTCACTTTCCAAAAATGCATGCTTTCTTCTTTCACCTATCTTCATCTTTAATCTCTTTTCATTTTTCACATCTGGAAATTTAAGAATCAATTCAACAGCCTTCTTCTCCAGAAGTATTCCTCAGTTGATCCCAATCTATGTGTTTTCCATATCCCTGAAAATTGTACTGAACATGGGTCAACTTTGCACTGCCTAACAATATTCTTCTAACCTACCTTGTGTGATTGCTGAAACTTCCCAAGAGCACAGTATCAGGATCTGTGTGGCTTTTCTTTTTTTTTTTTTTTTTTTTTT
>NW_016107342.1:3208921-3214700 GCF_001604975.1 Cebus imitator | reverse complement strand
ACGGGGTTTCACCATGTTGACCAGGATGGTCTCGATCTCTTGACCTCGTGATCCACCCGCCTCGGCCTCCCAAAGTGCTGGGATTACAGGCGTGAGCCACCGTGCCCGGCCCTGTGTGGCTTTTCATTATCTGTCCTCCCTTCCAAAAGGAATTAGCCCATTACTTAGAATACTGTAAACACTGGTTTCTATCTCGCCAACATTCATATGTTGAAATCCAATTCCCAATAAGATAGTATTTGAAAGTGGGATTTTGAGGAGGTAATTAGGTCATGAGAGTGTAGTCCTCATGAATAGAATTAGTGCCCTTATAAGAAGAGGCCAGAAACCTCTCTTGCTCTCTTTACATCATGTTAGGACACAATGAGAAGTCAGCAGTTTGCTACCAAAAGAGAGTCCTCTCTAGAAACTGACCAGGCTGACACGTCAATCTATGACTTCCAGCCTCCAAAACTGTGAGAAATAAATTGCTGTTATTTATAAGACACCCAGCCTATGGTACTTTGTTATAGCAGCCTGAACTGACTAAAAAACATTGAATAACCCTATGTTTGATTGATTACCTGTCCTTTACTTCTCTAATCTATTCCTCTTGTCTTCCAATTCCTACTACCATTCTCTAGAAGTTGGCTGAAAGAAACCAAGAGTACCTGATCAGTTATCTAATAACATTTATTATCTTTTTATTTTCTACATTGTGTTACTTTATCTCTCACTTCTGCATGATGAATACAATCATTTTTTCAGAGGCATTTACACTTTTCACACTTATTTAGTAACTATTGGGTACCTACCATGTCCAAAATACTAGCAGTAGAGGCAAGGGTTGATGATGGGGAGAGGCATGAAAATGACATAATCACTGCCCTCAATGACTTATATTCAGGTGAGGAGAAAATGAGTTATAAAAGTAATTAGCCAGGCACAGTGGCTCACCCCTATAATCCCAGAACTTTGGGAGGCTGAGGCAGGGGGATCACCTGAGGTCAGGAGTTTGAGACCAGCCTGGCCAACCTGGTGAAACCCCATCTCTACTAAAAATACAAAAATTACCTGGGTATGCTGGTGGGTGCCTGTAATCCCAGCTACTCAGGAGGCTGAGGCAGGAGAATCGTTTAAACCTGGGAGGCAGAGGGTTGCAATGAGTCAGGATTCTGCTGCTGCACTCCAGCCTGGGCAACAGAGCAAGGCTCTATCTCAAAAAAAAGTAGTTAATAGGAGAGAATACATAGGAATAAGGTGAATTCTACATGGAGGCCAAGTATAGAGTGATGGTATTTTGCTTCGTAGCATTGGAAATTATATTTTAGTACCTAGTTGAGGGTAGTTAGCCCAACATATTTGATGTTGGGAATGCCTCTGATTGTAATTGAGAACTATTCTCTCAGACTGAATTGTTGCAAATTGGAGTTTGAATCTTTATGAAAAAAAAAAAAAGAGAGAGAGAGAGAGAGAGAACTATGTATAGACCATCTAGAAAAAAGTCATTTTGGAAATCAGCTTATGAAAAAGGTAATATGGGAAAGTAAAACATGAACAGAAATCATAATAAAATTGATGGGTTAGGTGAAAAGAGTTGAAGGCAAAAACAATTGTACAAATTCAGGAAATTGTGTGTACATGTCCGTGTGTTTTTTTTTTTTCATTTTTATTACTCAAAGTTTCATTTTTTATTTAGCTTTCTGACTCTGTGCTTGCGCCTTCAACACTTTCACAACGATTTTCTGCTCCTTGATAAGAAAAGCACGCTTGATCCTGTCACGAACACATTTAGCACACATGGAACCACCATGGGCCCTGCTGACATGTTTCTTTGTTTTGGACAATCTCATAAGAACTTTAGGTCTTACAGCACGAACCCCTCGAAGCCTTCCTGGGCACACACCACATGCTGATTTTGGTGCTTTCCCAACCTTCTTGATATAAAGGTAAACAATTCTATTACCAGGGGTCCGGGACAGCCTAGTTTTGTTAGAGGCAGTATTGTAGGAAAGCCTACGTCGGTATGTCAAACGCTGGACCATTCTGAGTGCCTGCACACAATGTCCCTGGAAGAGCCATGTACGTGTGTTTAAAAAAAAAAACAAAACCTTCAGCTAGGCATGGTGGCCTATATCTGTGGTCCTAGCTACTCTGGATGCTGAGATGAGATGATCTCCTGGAGGTCAAGTCTGCAGTGAACTGTGATCATGCCATTGCACTCCAGTGTGGGTGACACAGTTAGACCCTGTCTCAAAAAAAAAAAAACCCCACACCAAAAACTTCAGTGAAGGCTCTCTTAAAAGCCCATAGCTCCTTAGCCAGGCAGAGTGGTATATTCTTGTAGTCCCCACTACAGGAGAGGATCACTTGAACCCAAGAGTTTGAGTCCAGCCTGGGCTACATTATAGTAAGACCCCCATCTGTTAAAAAATAAAAATAAAAATAAATGCCCACAGCTCCAAAGGTCTGCCTTCACAGGACTCCTAGCAGACCTGGTTAATTCTATTCAGTAACTATTTTTACTGGCAATGCAGTCAAGAGTACTGTAACTTGTATGGATGGATTAGTTTAATTTTTACTTCATAATTTATTTAAAACTGTGTTATTACTCTTTGTTCATTTTCCTTTGTCATCATTACCACACTATGCACAGTAGGTGGCAACATTGCTTCACTCCCAGAATTGGCTGTGTGGCCTAGAAGCACAAAACAGAGGCAAACATTGAAACAAATTTTAAGCTCCTAGTTTGGCCAAAAATAAAAGCATTGTCCTTTCTATCTACCTTTTAAGGTCATATAAATAATACACCATATATTGTGCCAATTGTATGCCAAATTGTTATATATTCTACGTTGTGTTTAACAGAAATTCATATGTTGAATAATTCATTTTGCCAGTGAATGTACCAGTATGTGCTATCTTAAAATTCATTTTGCCAGTGAATAAACCAGGATGTGCTATCTTAAAAATTAATATTCACTTAATCTTTATTATCATAATATAATAAATTGTCTCCTTTATAGTTTTAAAGTAAAGGTAGGTATTTATTTCTACTTAATTTCATGTGTGCTGGCCATTGAGCAAATGTTTATTATGTCTGCTATGGCAAGAATTTCGTTAATTTCTGCATGTGTGCAGAGAAAAGCAGTTATCTGGGTGGTGCACTAAAGACAGATATAATCCAAATTGCACAACATAAGTTGAAATTTAAAACATCACTTTAAGGCAGTATAGCCACATGCATGCTATACAGTAGTGATTTTTAGTTATCCTAACCTTTACCTCTTTTTTTTTTCTTAGACAGAGTCTTACTCTGTCACCCAGGCTGGAGTGCAGTGCCATGATCTTGGCTCACTGCGATCTCCACCTCCTGAGTTCAAGTAATTCTCCTGCCTCAGCCTCTGGAGTAGCTGGGGTTATAGGCACGTACCACCACGCCTGACTAATTTTTGTATTTTTAGTAGAGACAGGGTTTCACCATGTCGGCTAGGCTGGTCTTGAACTCCTGACCTCAGTTAATCCACCTATCTCAGCCTCCCACAATGCTGGGATTAGAGGCATGAGCCATCGTGCCCGGCCACATTAACCTCTTTAGCTTTAAAGAGTGTAGCCCAAGTTTAGTATTCAGAATTTATTTCAGTATTTGTACTCAGCTATATCCCTCTAAGATCCTATCTTTTTCAGTCTTTCTCTTTCTGAAATAAAGAAGACTCATTCAAAAAGGTAACTTTCTTTGGCTGGGCATGGTGGCTTATGCCTGTAATTCCAACACTTTGAGAGTCCAAGGTGGCAGTCTAGGAGTTGAGACCTTGAGTTTTCAAAGTTGACTAGCAGGTCTTGACCTTGAGGTCTCAAACTTGACCAGAAGGTCACTCGAAGCCAGGAGTTTGAGACCAGCCTGGACAACATAGTAAGACCTCATTTCTGCAAAAAAAAAAAAAAAAAGTTTAAAAAAAATTAGCTGGGCTTGGTGGTTTGTGCCTGCAGACCCAGCTACTTGAGAGGCTGAGGTGGCAGGATTGCTTGAGCCCAGGAGTTCGAGGCTGCAGGGAGCTATGCTCACTCCACTGCACTCCAGCCTGCGTGACAGAGCAAGACACTGTCTAGAAGACAACAGAAAAGATAACTGTATCCTTTGTCCAGTTTGGGTTTCATTTTTGATTCTTTTCCACAATTACTGTAGTCTTACTTGATGTGAAACATTACAAGTAGAAATATAACATAGTTGTATACCAGGTAAGTTTGTATTTCTATTTTTGGTTTCCCTTAATTTTCTGAAAATACTACATGTGAACAAATAACTTCAGGAAACCAACTTCAAAATTCTAAGATTCCTTTTTTTTTTGATAATTAATACATACCTCTAACCCAGAATAGTGTACCTGCAGCTTAAGTTGCTTTTTCCCAAATATATTTTGTTCTTACTTTAGTTGAAGTTTATCTTTCCTTTCTAGTTCAGGGAGATTGTCAATTCTAGAAATATTTCAAAGATTTATAGAAAGAACAAGAAACCACACGTGTTGAAAGGATTCACCATATTTCCTGCAAGTATATTTACATTTTTAACAAAATATTTTGTCTCAACTTCAGTATGGAAGCAAAATGTCTTAAAAGGCTTTATGTTTTCTTTGCCTCCACAAAAGTCATTTATAATCTCAAATAATAATTATCTAATGTACAAAATACAATGACTTAGTTTTCTTTGTATTACAAATACCTGGCTCAGTGGATGTGCAGCTGTTGGTTGAACAAATGTAGGTGTACAGTCTTGGTGTCCTGAACTGATTCAGTTCCATCCATAGGCAGGGTCTCAGGTGCCATATTGGAAGCCCCCATGCCTACTCCCAAGCCGAAGAGAAATCTTTCTAGGCGTTGCCCTTCTTTCTCTTATGAACCCTGCTTGTTCTATTCCACATCTGATTCCCAGCTTGTGCCTCGTTCCCATCCTCCTCGCTTCTGTGCCCCTTCTGAGTGGCACTTCTGTTAGCAACAAATACAGCAGTTATTCACACCAGTTCAGCCCTCCTGCCTTGTTCCAACTTTGCTGTTTCAGATCTTCCTGGGCATCAAATTCTGTTACTCCCACATGTTAACAGCCCTGCTCACCAAGCCCTCACTTAATCAGGAATGGAAATTCAGGGCAAATGTATGAATGAGAAGATGAACAAGGACATTTTAAATAAGGAAGATTATTAACAACTTCAGTAGTAGAAGTAGAGGACTAGATATAGAAAGGAGAATCTGTAATAACGACGTGTGTAATTTTTAAAATGGATAATGGAAGAAGACATTGTAATTATCATAGGGTCAGTAGAATTCAGGAGGGCACATTAAACTTATACTCCTTCCTAGAGATATTAGTGCAATCCCTGTAGGAAAAGATGACAGGCAAATATTGAAAGGAGGTTTCTTGGAGGGAGGGGCATTTTACTATTTCTGTTTATTACTGTATTAGGTTAAACTGCATAATTCAATACGTTGAATGATAAATAAATCTAAACATGATTGGATACTAAAGTAGAAGTGCCATAAATAGCAAGTGACATTGTTGAACTATATGACAAGCATAGGCAGTGATGAATCACCCTCCATTCTTCAAAGTATGTAAAATTTTATTTTATTTTATTTTTCTGAGACGGAGTTTCGCTCTTGTTGCTCAGGCTGGAGTGCAATGGCATGATCTTGGCTCACTGCAACCTATGCCTCCTGGGTTCAAGCGATTCTCCTGCCTCAGCCTCCTGAGTATCTGGGATTACAGGTGGCCACCACCATGCCCGGCTAATTTTTTGTATTTTTA
>NW_016107342.1:3204610-3208703 GCF_001604975.1 Cebus imitator | reverse complement strand
AACTCCCGACCTCAGGTAATCCACCTGCCTCAGCCTCCCAAAGTGCTGGGATTACAGGTGAGAGCCACCATGCCCGGCCTGTATTATGAGTAGAGATAGGGTTTCACCACGTTGGCCAGGCTGGTCTTGAACTCCTGACTTCAGGTGATCCACCTGCCTCAGCCTCCCAAAGTGCTGGGATTAAAGTTGTGAGCCACCACACCTGGCCATAAAAATTTTTAAATAGAGAAACCATTTAGAATAAAAGCATATTCTACATGTGGAAATATTTTTTATGGTTCTAGTTATGTGGTACCTCAACAAGACAACAATGACTCCCAAAATACGCAGTCAGGTATCATCGAAGTGCAAAATAATTTTGGGGCCTGCTGTCTGAAAACAGGTCAGGTAATGGAGGCTCTCACTTAAGAAAGATAGATGCTAAGAAGCAATACAATCAGAGCTTATAAACTTTAGCTTACACATATATGGCAACTGTTTTTCAAGACACTGTCATATTATTTTTCAATTGTTTGTCACAAAAATCTAGTAAAAGTTAAGCATTATAATTTTTTTTTTTTTTTGAGACGAAGTTTCACTCTGTTTCCCAGGTTGGAGTGCAGTGGAGCAATTTCGGCTCACTGCAACCTCCACCTCCTGGGTTCAAGCAATTCTCCTGCCTCAACCTCCCGAGTAGCTGGGATTACAGGTGCCTGCCACAACACTGGGCTAATTTTTGTATTTTTAGTAGAGACGCAGTTTCACCATGTTCAAGACCAGCCTCAAACTCCTGGCCTCAGGTGATCTCCCCACCTCAGCCTCCCAAAGTGCTGGGACTGCAGTGCAGGCGTGAGCCACCATGCTCAGCCAAGCATTATAATCTTGATTTTAAATATAAGCACCATATAAACTATGAATGAAATCAATAAAGTGGTAATACACCTTTTAACTAAATCTGAATGTGTTATAAATGGAGAAGATTAGTTTGTAGTTTGTAGGAGGTACATTTAAGACAGTGGGCATAACTTGACAATTAACATAAATGTTATGTAGTGAATAAGAAATTTGAGACACTTGTTTTTGTTTGTTTGTTTGTTCGTTTGCGCTGTTTCCGACCTGGGCCAGTTCATCCCTCCTTAGGCAACCTGGTGGTTCCCCACTCCAGGGGGGTCACCACCATATTGATTCTGAACTTAGTACAGACACCTGATTGGCATAGTGCACAGCAGCCCAGAACTCCTGGACTCAAACGATCCTCCATTCTCAGCCTCCCGAATAGTTGGGACTATAGGCACGTGCCACCATGCCCGGTGAGACACTTGTTCTTAACTAAGATGGTAGAATCCTCAAAGTTGAGCATTTTCTTTTCTTTTCCTTTTTTTGAGACAACAGTCTCGCTCTGTCACCCAGGCTGGAGTGCAGTGGCAGGATCCTGGCTCACTGTAACCTCTGTCCCCTGGGTTCAAGTGATTCTCCTGCCTCAGCCTCCTGAGTAGCTAGGATTAAAGGTGGGTGCCACCGTGCCCAGCTAATTTTTGTCTTTTTAGTAGAGATGGAGTTTTACCATGTTGGCCAGGCTGGTCTCGTAACTTCTGACCTCAAATGATCCACCCACCTTGGTCTCCCAAAGTGTTGCGATTACAGGTGTGAGCCACCACGCCTAGCCGTGAGTTGAACATTTTCAAAGAATATACACACATACACAGAGAAAGAGAGAGAGAGAGAGAAAGATATCGAGAAGAGAGGGTCTTGCTCCTTTGCCCAGGCTGGAGTACGGTGACATGATCACTGTTCACTACAGATTCAAGTGATCCTCCCACTTCACCCTCTTGAGTGACTGGGACTACAGGCCTGTGCCACCACACTCAGCCAATTTTTTAATTTTTTGGTAGAGATAATGTCTCACTATGTTGTCCGGGCTTGTCTGAAACTCCTGGGTTCAAGCAATCCTCCTGCCTTGGCCTCCCAAAGTGTTGGGATTACACATGTGAGCCGCTGTATACAGCCAATTTCAAAGAATATTAAGATCAAAGTATAGATGATATGTACACAATGAGTTGTTAGGAGAAAATAGAGGACAGTGTTTTTCAGCAAAGCATCCCCATGGTTTATGGTAGAGCCAAACCTTAGATGCTGAAAGCAGATGTCATGTGAAATTAAGTACATTGCTGTGTTCATCTAAATATCCTGTATGGGAGTCTTAATACACTACAGAATTACTACATTAGGACTAACCTTCAGTCATAAGATTCCATATTCCATCTTCCATATTCCACTTACTCAAAATGAGAATAGCCATTGCTTTGCAAATTCATTAGGAGCCTAGTAGAATCCAGGCCTATCCCTGGTTAGAGAAATGGCAAAATGAAACTCTAAGTGTAACAGATGAATGACTTTACCACACAAACACTCAACACATGTATTCTCTCTTCTGGCTTCAGTTAGTTAGAAAATGAAATGTTCATGATTTTTGTATTCATAAAGGGATCTGGAGGCTTAAAAAAAGAAAAATGGGCCTAGCACGATGGCTTATGCCTGTAATCCCAGCACTTTGGGAGGCTGAGATGGGAGGATCACTTGAGGCCAGGAGTTCGAGACCAGCCTGGCCAACATGGTGAAAACTCGTCTCTACTAAAAACATAAAAATTATCTGGGTGTGGTGGTGAGCACCTGTACTCCCACCTACTGGGGTGGCTGAGGCATAAGAATCGCTTGAACCCAGGCTGAGATCATGCCACTGTTCTCCAGCCTGGAGGTCAGAGCAAGACTCTGTCTCGAAAACAAAACAGAACAAAACAAAGAAGACAAATGAAAAATAGGTCTCTGCTTTAGCTAGTCCCCAAATGCCTTTTTTTTTTTTTTAAAAAAAAGCCTATTGACTACATCTAATCTAACTATAGTACAATTCAGGCTGTCATGTTGGACCAGAGCTAAGAAAAGGATAGTTTTAATGTACTCCAGCATAGTCTGTAGTTGGCACTTTTTAGTTATGATGACATGAGGTGTTAATATGTTTCATAATAATCTTTTAAATACCACTCATTTAGCCTAATCAAACAACCAACATTGAGAGGGCTTTCAGCTTTTTTATGCAAAGATTTGCATGACATGCAAGACAATGAAAACAAAGTATTTAGATATTTTGCACAAATAATCTTAATGTTCTTAAGATATGCAAGGAGAGGGGAACACAGAAGAGGCTCAGAGCATTTAATTTTTTTTTTCTTTTTCTTTTGAGGCAGGCTCTTACTCTGTCACCAGGACTGGAGTGACATGGTACGATCACACAGCTCACTGCAGCCTCAACCTTCCAGGCTCAAGCAGTCCTCCCACCTTAGCTTCCTGAGTATCTATTTGAAACTACAGGCATGTGCAACCATGCCTGGTAAATTAATTTTTTAACTTTTTTTTTTTTTGGTAGATATAGATTCTCACTATGTTGCTCCGGCTGGTCTTGGAACTCCTAGGCTCAAGTGATCCTCCTGCTTTGGCCTCTCAAAGTCCTGGGATTATAAATGTGTGCCTGGCCTGATTTTTTTAGCAACACAGTCAAGTATAAATAATTTCAAGTTACTAAAACGATATGACTTAAAAGACTTTGAAGCTATAATTTTACAGACATGTATACAAGGTCTACAATATTCAGAGCCTTGTATCTGTTTCACCCTTCCCACAACTCAATGGATAAGTTGAGGAAAGATATCAGAAGTTGCGCAGAAGCCAGTAGCAAATGTAATCTGAGGAACAAGTGCAGACTCTTGCTGAGAAGTAGAGGCAAGGACAGCACCAAAGAAGCAAAAGTAGGCATTTGTCTAGTCTACAGGGAGAGACTACGGAAAGAAGACTGGTCAACAAGTCAAGAGCAAGGAGATAAGGAGCAGGCTGGCAAACTAGTATGAGACACGATAGAGCAAGAAAGCTAGAGTATCCTTCCAGAGGGATGCTGCAGGTTTATACACATAGAGAGCAGAGACAGACACTCTGGAAGATAAGAATAGCATCAAACAGGCCGGGCGCGGTGGCTCAAGCCTGTAATCCCAGCACTTTGGGAGGCTGAGGCGGGTGGATCACGAGGTCAGGAGATCGAGACCATCCTGGTCAACATGGTGAAACC
>NW_016107342.1:3196402-3204150 GCF_001604975.1 Cebus imitator | reverse complement strand
AAAAAAAAAAAAAAAAAAAGAATAGCATCAAACAGTATAAAATGAGGTTGCTGATCTCAAGAAATAGACACTACAGTTGCAGAGACAGCATTTCTACCAATGGAAAGTGAAATAACACAGAACAATAATTCAAGTGGTGTTGTAAAACCTTTTATGATTGGTTAAATTTCAAACTGTTGGTCAGGGAAGGCTTCAAAGTAGAGAGGAGCTTTGAGCTCAGTCTTTGATGAATGAGAAGAGTTCAAAGAGGTAAAACAAATATGGGGATTAACAGAGTTAATAAAAGGAAGGTGTTAGAAATATATCTGGTATATTATGGGAAAGTAATTAAACCAACCTGAGGAGTGTATTAATCATGTCTTTTATTTTCTATATTTTATGATGCTTTGACATATTGGGGTTTTGTGGATTCAGGGAGGGACTGCCCCTCAGGGATAGCTAATTCCTACAGACAGCAAACAACTTGGCTTTGAGAATGTCTTTGATATGCAAACCAACCAATCTCAGGTTCACACCCCCAGCTCCTCCTTCCATCAGACTCCTGCAGTGTCCCCTGCCTTCAGTCACCCTAGGGCCAGGTACTGAATTAGAGACCAGCCCTGTAGCCCAGAGCCCGCCAGAATTATTCAAGTTATCCAATCCTAAGCCTGCCCAGCTCCTTATCCTGCCTTGCACATTCCTTCCCCTGAAATCCACAATAAAGCCTTTGGCCCATGCCTCCTCCTTGCATCTTCTGCTGCCCAGCTATCCCTGGTGGTTTCCCCATGTGGCTCTGCATGGAGTGGAGTGGTCCCCCTTTCTTGGGAGCTATGAATAACAAATTATCTTTTGAATGGCAATTGTCTTCTGATCGACCTGTTGACCTCACCATATCTGAATAAAAACAAAGTCCCAGGTACATTTTAGAACAAGAAGTACAGAGAGTTTGTATAGAGCAATGGCTCTTAAAATGCAATCTGAGGAATCCTGGGATGCCTGAGACCCATCAGGGAGCCTATAAGATCAAAATCATGCACAAGTATCCTTGCAGAATGCAAAATAGCCAAATGGATTTTAATGTAACAGAACATGGAAAGACCATCAATACAGTTACAGATTCCTCATTGCAGCTAACCTTTGAGAAACTACCATTTCTTGAATATTAGTGTTGTATCATAGAAAAATATCTATAGCTAACCATAAATATTTAAACTACTTTTCCCCCTCTTAAAACTACATATCTGTGAGAGGCCAGATTTTCTTCATGTACATGAACCAAAACAACATATTTGCAACATATTGAGTACAGAAGCAGATATGAGAATGCAGCTGTCTTTTATTAAGCCAGATGTTAAAGAGATTTGCAAATGCGAAAGTGATGCTCTTTTCATGAAATTTGTTCAATTTAGAAAACATTTGTTTTTTAATAAAACCTACGGTGTTCATGATAATATGTAATATGCTTATTTTTAAATGAATCAATCTTTTCACTGTTTCTCAGTTTTAATTTCAAATATGGTAAATATCAATAGATATAATCAACATAAAAGAAAGCTCCTTGGGGCTCAGTAATTTTTACAAACAAAGAAGTTCTGAGAGCAAAATTGTGAGAAAAGTGGATACAAAGGAATGACAGCAGTCAAAACTGGAAAGGCAAGGAAGAGCCAAGCTGTGAGACCACTTGAATTGCAAGCTAAAATAGGGATTTTTGCTTTAAAATCATGGACATAATGACTTTGAGCAGAGAGATAATATGATTAAAAAAAAAATACTTTTTAAGACAAAATCTCTAGTATATGTGTATGTGTGTACAGAATCATTTGAAAAAATATGTGTTTGAGTCTGTTTAGTATGTTTTGATGGAGGAAGACATGGTGAGAAACTGGAGAAACCAGGCAGGAAACATGGAAATCTGTAGCCAAAAGGTAACTGAGGTCTTAATGAAGAGGATAGTAACAAAATGAAAATATTAGCTAGTATTTGCTAAAATTTGTGAAGTGCTTACTATGTGTCAAGCACTGTGCAAAGCACTTGCTGTGGATTGTCTCATTATCTTCTCAACAATCTAATAATTAACTTTTATAAAATGCAGTATAAAGATGAGGATACTAAGGCCAGGAGTGGTGGCTCACGCCTGTAATCCCAGCACTTTGGGAGGCTGAGGTGGGTGGATCACGAGGTCAAGAGATCGAGACCATCCTGGCCAACATGGTGAAACCCTGTCTGTACTAAAAATACAAAAATTAGCTGGGCGTGGTGGCACGTGCCTGTAGTCCCAGCTACTTGGGAGGCTGAGACAGGAGAATTGCTTGAACCCAGGAGGCGGAGGTTGCAGTGAGCCAAGATTGCGCCACTGTACTCCAGCCTGGTGCCTGGCGATGGAACAAGACTCTGTCTCTAAATAAAGAAATAAAATAAAATAAAATAAAATAAAATAAAATAAAATAAAATAAAATAAAAATGAGGACACTAAAGCATAAATAGGCTAATGGAAGATGGCAAATAAGGGATGAAACTAAGATTTGAACACACACAACCTGACTGCAGAACCGTAACAGAAGAGTCGATGGTGCAGCATAGAGGATGACTCATTTCAGACAGTGCTTTTTTTTTGAAGTCTCGTTCCATTGCCAGGCGCCAGGCTGGAGTGCAGTGGCGCAATCTTGGCTCACTGCAACCTCCGCCTCCCGGGTTCAAGCGATTCTCCTGCCTCAGCCTCCCGAGTAGCTGGGACTACAGGCGCGCGCCACCACGCCCAGCTAATTTTTTGTATATTTAGTAGAGACGAGGCTTCACCATGTTGGCCAGGATGGGCTCGATCTCTTGACCTCGTAATCCAACCACCTCAGCCTCCCAAAGTGCTGGGATTACAGGCGTGAGCCACCGCGCCCGGCAGCAGTGCTTATTTTTAAATGAATCTATCTTTTCAGTGTTTTCAGTTTTAATTTCAATTATGGTAATATCAATAGATGCAATCAACATAAAATAAAGCTCTTTGGGGCCTCAATAATTCTTAGAAGAGAATTCCTGAGACTAAAATTATCAAAATGGCTGATAAAAAGGAATGAGAACAGTTAAAACTAGAAAAGCGATGAGGAGCCTTTTCATTGAACTTTATGTAACAGTTCATTTCTTTATGTGACAGATGCCTTCAGTGTCCTCCCTGATCCCCCCACTGGGTGGTGCACCCAACCCCAGCCACTATGAGTATTGGCTGCTACTGGCTCACAGCCGCACCCTTTGAGGTGGAGAGGGGCATTGCCCTTGGCTGACAGGATATGATTAGAAAGCCTGGAAGGCGGATGGTGGTGGCCCATGGACAGTGAGTCACTGTGCGAGTATATACTAGCCCAGCCCTCTTGCCTCCGGGAAGGAAAACCTCTTTGTGAAATGCTCCACTTGTTCCATGCTCCCGGGATCCCTGTACGCAGGCTGAAGCCCAGCCTAGACATCTGCTGAAACCACACGTTTGACTCGATTCTTCCCCTTCCCTCACTCTGTTACAGTGTCTCAGGAAAGCACTCAGTAAATCAATTGCATATGAATTCCTGTCTCAAGCTCTGCTTCTAGGAACCCAACTGAGACACTTAACATTTTGTTTTAAAATATCTTTCAGAATTCCTTGTTTTGGTCTCAGTTTTTATAGCTATCTCTGAGGTGGATCTATAATGTGGTCACTCATTAACATTTTTGGAATCTAGATCTCTTGAGAAACTCATTAGATATGAGGTGGGAGTTTTATATTCATTCCAAGTCGTAAGTGCAGTTAGAACCTTGAGTACTTTATTTTTTTTTCTTAATCAAGCCATTCTGGGCACTCTGCTCTTCCCTTAGCAGAACAGAATCACTTTGAGAACAGAAACCTCCCTATTAGTTATCTTTTCCTCAGTACCTAGTATAATGTTCTGTACTTTGAAGGCATATAGTAAATGTATTACATAAAAAGAAAAAACCTTCAGAACTTACTAAATTATTTGACCATGATTTTCAAAAAGACACTTTTTTGGCTATTTTTAGGTTCATGGCAAAATTGAACAGAAGGTCAGAGATTTCCCATATACCTCCTGCCATCACACACACAAACTCCCAAGTATCAGCATCTCCCACCAGAGTGATACATTTTTTACAATTGATGAACTTACATGCACACGTCATTATCATCCAAAGTCCATAGTTTACATTAAGGTTCACTCTTGGTTTTGCACACTCTATGGGTTTGGACAAATGTTTAATGACACAGATCCACCATATAGTGTACTCTCTATAGTATCATATAAAATGTTTTCACCGGTGTAAAAATCTTCTGTATTCCACCTATTCACCCCCTCCTCCACCAGCCCCTGGCAACCACTGATGTTTTTGCTGCCTCTATAATTTAGCCTTTTCCAGAATGTCATATAATTGGAATCATGCAGTATGTAGCCTTCTGAGATTGGCTATGTCTTTTCATGGCTTGACAGTTTATTTCTTTCTCATATGATCTCAACACAGAAGAAAATCTTTCTGAGAATCTAATGTAATTATTTTCCTTCATGGGCGTGATACTCTCCTAGAAGAACTTGATAAAGCTTAACTAGAAAGGTCCCATCCCTTCTACACTTCTTATTTGGGGTCTTGATATTGCAGGGCTGAGGTAAGGTTAGGAATGTGCATTTTTAGCAACACGATAGGAGCTTTTAGTGCATTAAAATCATTGGGCCACATTTTGAGAAACACTGTTGTAAAATATACTTAAACATGACATGAGATACCTGTTTTAAACAATACAACAAGAAGACTTGAGATCTAAAGGGCATAGCCTTCTCTTACCATCTCCTACTCATAACTGTTATTAGCAGAATTACAGGCCAATGTAAGGACCTTAGAACATTTTCAAACTTGTCAAACATTATTGCGATAACTTTGTTAGTAAACATAGGAACAATGAAAAAGAATAATGTCTCTGACAAGTCAGCATTTAGATATATGTCCAACATTCTATATGATCTATCCGTCACCTTCTAACATGCTATTACAACTCCTGAGGACCTTGGCTATCCCACCGCACATTAACCACAGTGCTTTTTACAGCCTTCAGGCAATTTACCTTTCCATCCTTTTTTTTTTTTTTTAAATACAGTAATGAACACTTTTGAAGTGTCTCTGAGGTAAATGACCTCTGCCACCTAGAAAGCACTATTAAAGTGATGTCTGCCCTGGGAGATTGTTGCCCAAAACTGTAAATCCATTAGTGATTGGTGACCGTGAAAAAGCAAGAGATTCTGACCAGTCTCAAAGGGGCTAGCTGGTTCTTAATGCTGAAAATCAGTGATTTACAGGGGACTGTATTATAAGGGACATCAAAAAGGCTTACGACAGAATCATCTCCAGCTAATTCACAACGTTTTTTGCCTTTAGGAACAACCCTAAAAGCACTGCGAGGAGGTTAGTCCAGCTACGTCATGGCTATAGTAATGAGTGAAAGCTCTTTCACCGTTTCACCAACAAACATGTAACGGTGTGCCAGGGCATATTTTATTTATGTCAATCGTCAAGAAATTTTAAGTGTCTATTCAGCTAACATTGCTTCTTACATATGAATTTGAAACTGAAAATATGGAAAAGTTCCTCTCTTAGCACAGTGGCACAAGTGCCTAACAGACTGAAACTCCCTCAGATAAAAACAGAAATACCAACTAACTACCTGAGAGTTCTGAAGAGTGAACAAAAGGCAGCACATTTTGGAGAGAAATTAAAACTTGGAAGATGTGACCAGCATGGGGTGAATTTCCTGTTTTATTATTATTTTTGTGTGTGTGGTATGGCTCCGAGCCAGACTAGACAAAGCAACTAATACTGACAGAAAGTCAACCATCTTCTGGTGTTGATACCCCAAGCAATCAGGCAACAGAACTTGGGGTATCAAGGACTTCCAGAGGTGAGACAGAAATCTCAGAAAGGCTGGGCATGGTGGCTCACGCCTATAATCCCTGCACTTTGAGGCCAAGGTGGGCAGATCACCTGAGATCAGGAGTCCAAACCCAGCCTGGCCAACATGGTGAAACCCTATCTCTACCAAAAGTACAAAAATTAGCCAGGTATGGTGGTGGGCATCTGCAATCCCAGCTACTTGGGAGGCTGAGGCAGGAGAATCGCTTGAACCTGGGAGGTGGAGGTTGCAGTGAGCTGAGATTGTGCCATTGCACTCCAGCCTAGGTGATAGAGTGAGACTCCATTTCAAAAAAAAAAAAAGAAAGAAAGAAAAATGTTAACAGCACATTATAAAGAAGGGAAATTTATAAGGCAATATCATTCATGAATTGAAATGCAAAAACCCTAGATAAACTATTAGCAAATTGAATCCAGCTATAAAAAGAGGATGTATCCTTTTCTAGTTCTTGGGAACTTGGTGAAAAAAAAAAAAGAGAGAGAGAGAGAGACAGAGGATGTCTCTTCACAAAATTCGGTTTAACAAAATGTAATACTTTATATTTTTAACAACTTAATGGGGATCATATGGTATCTTCATAAATGCAGAAATGTGTCTACTAATTTATCATTTATTTATGATAAAACTCTTAGAAAACTAGGAAGAGAAGAAAACTTTCTAAATTTGACAAGGGTTATACATTAAATAAGACATCAAATGTTATTTGTGAAACAATAAAAGTACGCTTTCGAGATCAGGAAAATAACAAGGTTAGCCACAGAATTATTGCTGTTCAACAGTGTACTGGCCATCCTAGACAAAGCGGAAAGGCAGAAAGAAAAGGAATCAAGATTAAAAGGAAGAAACGGAAAGCCCACTATTTTGCAGGTGATATGCTTGTCCACATAAAAAACCCAAAGTAATCTATGGATTACTTAGTAGAATTAACTTGAAAAATTAAGCAAAGTTGCCAGCCACATCAATATTTATATTGTTTCCATGAGCAAGTGTTAGTTGAAAAAAAAAGTATGCATTGCATTTCTGTAAACCATCAACAAATGCTTCAAAAATAAAAAAATTAAAATAATATTTGTAACAGCATCAAAGATATTAAGTACCTAGGAATAAATATAAGAAGAGAGTTATAAAATCTTTTTTTTTTTTCTTTTTGACAGTCTTACTCTGTTACCCAGCCTGAATGCAGTGGTGAGAACACAACACACTGCAGTGTCAAACAATCTTCCCACCTTGGTATCCCATGTAGCTGGGACTACAGGTATGCACCACCATGCCCAGTTCATTTTTTTCTTTTTCTCTCATTTCAAGTTTTAATCAAAGCTTGTATATAAGGTTACTTTATTCCTGCATCTTCTCAATTGTTTCTTCCTTGTATTTGCCCTTTTCCTTTCCTATTTGGCGAGATTTGGCTTTCCGTTCAAGGATCTTTTTGCGGTCTTTGTCCAGTTTTAGCCTAGTGATAACCACCTTGCTGGGGTGAATGCCTGCATGGACAGTTGTGCCGTTAGCCTTTTCCCGCTGCACCCGTTCAATGTAGATTACGTATTTCTTCCTGTAAACCTGGACTACTTTGCCAATCTGCTGACCTTTATAGTGTCCTCGTACAACCAGAACTTCATCATCCTTTCGGATGGGCATGGATTGCATGTTGTACTTCTGTCTCAGCTCTTTGGAAAGAAGGGAGGACATAATCTTCCTGCGAATGTGGGAAGGTGCATTGAAATGCCTTTTGTGATTCTTGCTTCGGTCGGAAGTCACAAAGGGATTGAACTTCATTTTGGCAGCTCCCACTTAGGTGATGGCCGCAAAAGGGAAGAGCCCAGTTCATTTTTAAAAATGTTTA
>NW_016107342.1:3155852-3196133 GCF_001604975.1 Cebus imitator | reverse complement strand
GTATTTTTAATAGAGGCGGGGTTTCACCATGTTGGTCAGGCTGGTCTCTAACTCTTGACCTCAGGTGATCTGCCCGCCTCAGTCTCCCAAAGTGCTGGGATTACAGGCATGAGCCACCGTGCCTGACCAAGACCTCATCTCTTAAAAATAAATAAATATGTAAGTTAAAATA
Source organism: Cebus imitator (assembly GCF_001604975.1). NCBI lineage: Eukaryota > Metazoa > Chordata > Mammalia > Primates > Cebidae > Cebus > Cebus imitator. The sequence continues at coordinate 3,195,961 of NW_016107342.1, read as the reverse complement.
AAATAATACAATTTAATTTAAAGACATATTATAAACAAACCTTGAAGCCATGAGCCTGGTTTAAAAATAAAACAAAAACTAAACTAAAGTAATAGAGAGATGCTATGTTCATGGTTGAAAGACTCAATATTGTAAAGATGCCATTTATCCCCAAATTGCTCTATAGGTTTTATATAATTCCAATCAATATTCCAGGGCATTTATGTTATTAAATTTGAACAAACTAACCCTAAAATTTATGTGGAAGAGCAAAGGCCAGTAGTAACCAACACCCTCTTAAAGAAAATGAACAAGGTGGTGCATACTTAACCTACCAGTTAGAAAATTATTTTATAAAGCTATAGCAATTAAAATGGTGTGGTGTTGGCTGGGTGCGGTGGCTCATGTCTGTAATCCCAGCATTTTTGGAGTCTGAGGGGGGCAAATCACCTGAGGTCAGGAGTTTGAGACCTGCCTGGCCAACATGGTGAAACCCTGTCTCTAGTAAAAATGCAAAAATTAGCCAGGAGTGCTGGTGGGCACCTGTAATCCCAGCTACTCAGGAGGCTGAGGCAGGAGAATCACTTGAACCAGGGAGGCAGAGGTTGCAGTGAGCCAAGATCATGCCACTGCACTCCAGCCTGGGCAACAGAGTAAGACTCCGTCTCAAAAAAAAAGAAAAATTATGTTGTGTTTGTACAGTGACAGGAAAAAAAGACTAAGGGGCAGAATTGACAACCAGAAATAGACCCTTGCAAATATGGATATTTGATACATGAATGAGATTTATCTTGCAAATGAACAAGGAAAGAGTGGTCTTGCAACAAATGGATAAACATACGGTAAAAAAAGAAATTGCATTCCTTCATACCATACACACAAGAAAGACAGATTAGAGACCTAATGGAATAACAATACAGTTGAGTTTTCAGAAGACAAAATTGGTTATCTTTATAATGTCATAATGGGGGAAGATTTCTTAAAACAGAGAGGTGTAAAAAATAAGGGGAAAATGATGAATCAGCTACATTTAAGTTTAGAGCTTTTATTCCTCAAAGGACACCATGAAGAGAGTGAAAAGACTAACCGTAAACTGGGAGAAGATAATTGCAGCGTATATAACCAATAAAGGATTAGTCCAAAGTGCATGGAGAATTTTCATGATTTTATTTATTTATTTATTGTTAATTTTTATTTTTGCTTGAGACAGAGTTTTGTTCTGTCTCCACGGCTGGAGTGCAGTGGCACAATCTCAGCTCACTGCAGCCTCTGCCTCCTGCTTCAAGTGATTCTCCTGCCTTAGCCTCCCAAGTAGTTGGAATTACAGGCTGATTTTTGTATTTTTAGTAGAGAGAGGGTTTCACCATGTTGGCCAGGCTGATCTCAAACTTCTGACCTCAAGTGATCTGCCCACCTTGGCCTCCCAAAGTGCTGGGATTACAGGCATGAGCTACCGTGCCTGGCAGAATTCCTGTGACTTTTATAAGAAAAATACACTCTGTTAGAAAAATGGTCAAAGGAAATGACCAGAAATTTCACCAAACTGAAAAAGAAATGACCCATAAATGTATGAAAGGTTTTCAACCTTTTGGATATCATCATGGACATTTAAAATAAAAGCAGTACGAAACCATTTCACAAACCAGATTGAAGAAAAGTCACTACCCAAATATATTTCCTCCCCAGATTCATTCCTTATGATTCAACTGCTTTGATTTACATTAGATGTTCAACATTGTCTTTGATTCCCTTCCTCATATATAAGTGGGAAGAAATTGACTTCATAGAATGATTCTTGCTGCTTTCCCTGTTTATAGCTGTTCTTGATTGCTAAATGGAAACAGTGTGGCCAGTGCACCATGATGACTGTTCTCATTCTGCTTTCTTTTTCTTTTCCCTTTTTTTTTTTTTGAGACAGAGTCTGGCTCTGTTACCCAGGCTGGAAAGCAATGGCACCATCTCCGCTCCCTGAAGCCTCTACCTCCCAGGTTCAAGTGATTCTCCTGCTGCAGCCTCCCGGGTAGCTGGGATTACAGGCATGTGTCACCACACCAGGCTAATTTTTGTATTTTTAGTAGAGACAAGGTTTCACCACATTGGCCAGTCTGGTCCCTAACTCCTGACCTCAGGTGATCCGCCCTCCCTGGCCTCCCGAAGTGCTGTAATTACAGGTGTCAGCCAGGGCGCCTGGACTGTTTTCTTTCTACTTTCAACCATATCTTTGCACCACACTTATTTCTATGTTGATGGCATTTTCTTATTTAAGCACTGACAGCTATATTAACAATGAGCACTTAATAAAGTTAGGTATATTGTTTAGTTGTAATTTTTCTAATATACTGGGAGTCTAACTACATTGGAAATCAAATTTCAACTTAAGTTTTGGGAGACTAACCAGACCACGTGAATTCCAACACTTTGGAAGGCCAGAAAGGGCAGATCATTTGAGGTCAGGTGTTTGAAACCAATCTGACCAACATGGTGAAACTCAATCCTACTAAGAATACAAAAAAATTAGCTGAGCATGGTGGCAGGTGCCTGTAATCCCAGCTATTGGGGAGGCTGAGGCAGGAGACTTGCTTGAACCCGGGAGGCAGAGGTTGCAATGAGCCGAGTTCGCGCCACTGCACTCCAGCCTGGGTGACAGAGAGAGACTCCATCTCAAAATAAATAAATACATAATACAAAGTTTCATGGAAGGACTTTAGGTCACTAGCATCTTAATTTGAATTTGTTTATTAAGCGATTTTCTTCCCAAACAAAGTATGGCGGCGTGGAGTCTGAAATGGACTCGAGGTAAAGGAGGTGTGGGTAGTAAAAGGAGGGAAAGAGAATCAAGAAGCAAGTGTGGGAAGCACAACAGAGCACAAGCTTCACGATTTGCTTAGCCCTACTATTGAGTCCTATGGTCAGGTGGCACATTGCATTATCTCTCCTAATAATCGCTATGAAAACATTACAGATGAAATAAGTTAAAAGACATTTAAGTGTTCATTTTATTTGCCAGGATATGACTTCTTCTGGAGGGAAGATGCTGGAATCTCTAAGCACCATTGTTTTGCAAACTTTTGGATAATATTTTATGCTTAGTCATGTAGCACACCAGTTTTCTCAATGAGAACAATTCCTAGTCTTCATTGGCCAAATTCTCTTCTATGGAGAAACTTCTTCCTAATGTTACATCATGACATGATGATACATTAAGACTTTGAAACGGAACCTTAGGTCAGGTTGCTCGGAAGAGATTATTCCTGATAGAGCAAGGTATCCTGATTATTAAGACCCTGTACAGGCTGATCTTTTGTTCTGGCTCTCAAAGCAAGTTGCTTTCTTGCATATATACCAATTTTCTGCAAATGGTAAGTGAATTGGTTTCCATTTTGCAATTTTATTTTAAAATATCAAACCTGGAGCACACAGCTGGATATTAAGAATCAGACTGGGATCATATATCATCAAAAGTAATCCTGGGGTTCCATATTTATTTCATAATGCACACCAATGAATCAAAGTTAAACCAGCTGTCATTTTCAAAAAAGCATTCACATCATTTTTATATTGCATTCAAAACAAAAAATACAAGGCTTACAATTTGACCTATCCACAGCAAGTCATAATATTGAAAACATAAGTTTCATTATTTCATGAAACTTTCACAGCTAGCTTAGAACAAAGTCTGAATGCATTACCAGGGAAATATCTCTCAATGTCCATACCTACCATAAGCTGATTCTGAGCCTAGTCATAAGAGACACATAATATGTTTCCAAACTTCTGGGAAAATCTTATTTTCTGGAGTCAGGTTCTCATGATACATTCAGCTAAACTAACTTGTAAGTAACTAGCAAAATCACCAACTCATTTTCTATCACTAAGTATTAAGACAATAAAGTAAGTTACATTAAAGCTTTTCTTTTTTAACTGAAATTACATGTATTCCCCTATCCTTAAGTGTAATCCCAAGTAAGTTCGAACTCCTTCACCTTTCTCCCCAGATTTTACTTTATTTAGACTTTCAAGATGTATTACATTTGCCATTATCACTTTCTGCACCAACGTTATTGATCCAACAGCAATATATTTGTATGAAAAGGGCTCACTTTTTAACATTTAAATGTTTTTGGTAACATCCTTATTAAGATATAATCACATACAATCTACCTACTTAGAGTATACAATTAAATGGTTTTTAAACCCATAGCACACAGCTGGATATACCACAGATATATGCAACTACCGCCACAATCAATTTTTGAACATTTTCCTCTCCCTAAGAAGACCCTGTACCTTTAGCTTTCATCCCTCAATTTTCCCACCCCTTGCTCCCACAATAGATAACCACTAATCTACTTTCTATCTCTATAGATTCCCTATTCTTGATATTTCATATAAATGGAATCATATAATATGTGGTCTTTTGTGACTGGCTTCTTTCACTTGACAAAACGTTCTCTCTCTCTTTCTCCATATATATATGTGTGTATATATATATATATATATATATATTATATATATATATATATATATATTTTTTTTTTTTAAGACAAGTTCTCGTTCTGTTGCCCAGGCTGGAGTGCAGTGGTATGCTCATGCTTACTGCAGCCTCAACCTCCCAGGCTCAAGTGATGCTCCTGCCTCAGCCTCCTGAGTAGCTGGGACTAAATGCTCATGCCACCATGCCTGGCTAATTTTTAATTTTTTTGTAGAAGTGTCTTGCTATGTTGCCCAGGTTGGTCTCAAATTCCTGGCCTCAAACAATCCCCCTAGAGCCTCCCAAAGTGCTGGGATTACAGGCCTGAGCCACCATGCCCAGCCAGCATAATATTTTTAAGGTTCATCTATGTCGTAGCATGTATCAGTATTCTTTTTTATGAACAAATAATATTTCATTGCGGGGATACACCACATTTTGTTTATTCATTCATTAGTTGTTGGACATTTGGGTTGTTTCTACCTTTTGACCATTATGAAAATTGCTGCTATAAACATTTAGGTAGAAGTTTTTATGTGGACATATGCTTTTATTTCCATTCATTGTGTACCTAGGAGTGGAACTGCTCCATGGTAACCCTTGAGCCAGGCTGCTTTTCAAAGTAATGGAGCAATTACATTCTCACCAGCAGTGTATGAGGATTCAAATTTCCCTACATCCTCACCAAAACTTATATTTATCTGTCTTTTTGATTGTAGCCATTCTAGTGAGTTTGAAGTAGTATGTCATTGTGGTTTTGTTAACTCATGATGTCAAGCATCTTTTCAAGTGCTTATTGGCCATTTGTGAATTCTCTTTGGAGAATTGTCTTAAGATACTTTGTCCATTTTTGAATTGGGTTACTTATCTGTTTATTATTTAATTGTAGGAGTACTTTATATATTCTATATAAAAGCCCTTGTCTGTTGTATGAATTGCTAGTATTTTCTCCCATTCTGTGAGTCGTCTTTGCACTTTTTTTTGAGAGAAGAGTCTTACTGTCACCCAGGCTGGGGTTCAGTAGCACAATCACAGCTGACTGCAGCCTTGACCTCCTGGGCTCAAGTGATCCTCCCACCTCAGCCTCCCAAGCAGCTGGGATCACAGGCACACACCACCAAGCCTGACTAATTTTTTTTTTTTTTTTTTTTAGAGATGGGCTCTCACTATGTTGCCTGGGCTGATCTTGAACTCCTGGGCTCAAATGATCCTCCTGTCATGGCCTCACAAAGTGCTAAGATTGCAGGTATGAGCCTCTCCACTTGGCCCACTTTCTTGACAGTATCCTTTGACACACCAATGTATTTAATTTTGACGAAGCTCAATTTATCTATTTTTGTTATTTTTCTTGTTCATGCCTTTAGTGTCATATCTAAGAAAATGTTGCAGAATCCAAGGTTATGAAGATTTACTTCTATCTTCTAAGATTAGAAGATTTTAGCTCTTACATTTTATAACTTTAATATTAATGTTTCGGTGTTTGATCTGTTTTGTGGTATTTTTTGTGTGGTATGAGGTAGGAGTCCAAAATCATTCTTTTGCCTATGGCTATACAGTTGTCCCATTGCTGTTTGTTGAAAAGACTATTTTCAATTTAATATCGTTTTGGGATCCTTGCAGGCAGTTAAGAACTGTAAATGTGAGGGTTTAGAGTAGAGTCTCAATTCTATTCCATGTCTATCCTTAGGCCAGCCAGCGTTGAACTTTTTTTTTTTGACACAGAGTCTCACTTTGTCACCCAGGCTGGAATGCAGTGGTGTACTCTCAGTTCACAGCAACCCCCACCTCCTGGGTTCAAGGAATTCTCCTCCCTCAGCCTCCTGAGTAGCTAGGACTACAGGTGCATGCCACCATGCCTGCCTAATTTTTGTTTTTGTTTGGTAGAGAGGTGGTTTTACCATTTTGGCCAGGCTGGTCACGAGCTCCTGACTTCAAATGATCTGCCCTCCTCGGCCTCCCACAGTGTTGGGATTACAAGTATGAGCTACCATGCCTGGCCTCACACTGACTTGATGACTGTTGCTTTGTAGTAAGTTTTGAAATTGGGAAGTAAATCCCCCAACTTTGTTCTTTTTAAAAGATTGTTCCAGCTATTCTGGCTCCCTTGAGTTTCCATATAAATTTTAGGGTCAGCTTGTTAATTTCTACGAAGGTGCCAGCTTGGATCTGAGAGTAATTGCATTAAATCTGTAGATCTGCTTGGAGATTATTGCCATTTTTCTTAGTCCTGTTTAGTGTTGCTGTCACTGAATACTGGGTAACTTGAAAAGAGGTTTATTTGGCTTATGATTCTAGTGGATGAAAAGACTGGGCAACTGCATCTAGTGAGGGCCTCATGCTGCTTCAACTCATGGCAGAAAACAGAAGAGGCATAGATGTGTGCAAATAGATCACGTGACAAGAGACAAAGCAAGAGAGAAACTGAGGAAGCCAGACTCTTTTTAATAACCTGCTCTCCTGGGAACCAGTCCATTTCTAGGAGAGAATTCACTTATTCTTATGGGAGAGCATTAATCTATTCATGAGGGATTTTCCCCTATGACCCAAACAGCTCCACTGAGTCCTGCCTCCCAACACTACCACATTGGAAATCAAATTTACACTTGAGTTTTGTCAGGATTGCCACATCCATACTATAGCACCATCTTATCAATATTAAATCTCCTGATCCATGAACATGGGTTGTCTTTCCATTTACTTAAATGTTCTTTAATTAATTTCAAAAGTTTCATAGGTTTCAGAATTTAAACCTTCACTTCTTTCATTAAATCCATTCCTAATTATGTTATTCTTTTCGATGCTATTATAATGGGATTGTTTTCTTAATTTCATTTTCAGACTGCTTAATGCAATTTAAAAGAAATACGATTTATTTTTGTATATTGATCTTACATCCTGCAAACTTGCTGAACTCATTTATTAGATCCAATAATTTGTGTGTGTGTGTGTGTGTGTGTGTGTAATGTTTTGGACTTTGTATATACAATATTTTGTTATCTGAGAATAGATTTAGTTTTACTTCTTTTCCAATCTGCCCTGACTAGAATCTCTAGTACAATGCTGAATAGAAGGGGCAAGTGTGGATATCTTTGCTTTGTTGCTAATCTTATGGGAAAATCATCTAGTCTTTCGCCATTAAATACAATGTTAGCTGTGGATTTTGTTGTTGTTTGTTTGAGACAGTCTCGCCCTGTGGCCCAGGTTAGAGTGCAGTGGTGCCATCTTGGCTCACTGCAACCTCCGCCTCCCAGGTTCAAGCAATTTTCATGCCTCAGACTCCCAAGTAACTGGGATTACAGGTGGGGGCCATCATACCTAGCTAATTTTTTTGTATTTTTGGTAGAGATGGGGTTTGGCTGTGTTGGCCAGGATGGTTTTGAACCCCTGACCTCATCTGATCCACCCGCCTTGGCCTTCTAAAGTGCTGGGATTACAGGTGTGAGCCATTGCGCCTGGCCAGCTGTGGATTTTTCATTGATGCCCTTTGTGAAGTCAAGGAAGTTCCTTTCGGCTTGATGCAGTGGCTCACGCCTATAATCCTGGCACTTTGGGAGGCCAAGGTAAAAGGATTGCTTGAGCCCAGGAATTTGAGACCAACCTGGGCAACAAATCGAGACCTTATCTCTACAAATAATAAAAAAAAATTAGCCTGGCATGGTGGCATGTGCCTGTGGTCCCAGCTACTCAGGAGGCTGAGGCAGAAGGCTTGTTTGAGCTCCAGCAGTCAAGGCTGCAGTGAGTTGTGGTTGTGCCACTGCACTCCAGCTTGGGTGACACAGTGAGACCCCAACTCAAAAAAAAAAAAAGTTTTCCTCTATTCCCAGTTCGTTAGTTTTTTTTTTTTTTAATCATGAAATGGTGTTGAATTTGATAATTTTTCTGCATTTATTGAGATGATCATTTTTTTCCTCCTTATTCTATTTATACAGCATATTACATTGACAAATTTTCATATGTTGAACCAACCTTATATTCCTGGTATAAATTCCATTTAGTCATGGTATATAATTCTTTTTAGATGCTGCTGAATACAGTTTTCTAGTTTTTACTGAAGATTTTTTTCCTCTATATTTATAAGAAATATTGGAAAGTGTATTATGTTTTTATATGTATAGGCCCAATGACATATTTTATACACACACTTTACATATACACATACAATTAAATATGTATTTATTCATTTTATATAAGTATATGGGCACAACTATTTAATTGCTTTTAAGTCTGTTAGGTGAAGAATTTAGAAGAAAAGAACGTGCTTGATGTTTTATGGTTTTCACTTTAAATTTCCTACTGAGAATTCAGAAAAATATTCAGGTATATTTCCTTTTAGATTACTATGATTTAATTATTTACACTTTTTTTATTTTAAAGAGACAGGGTCTCACTCTGTCACCCAGGCTGGAGTGCAGTAGCACAATCCTAGCTCACAGCAGCCTCAAATTCCTGGGCTCAATTAACTCTCCCTTCAGCCTTCCAAAGTGCTGGGATTACAGGTATGAGCCTTCATGCTTGGCCAATTATTTCCAACAGAAACTCTGATCCCCAGAGTTCATTTTAATGTTGTGTCAGAAGTAACGTATTTTTTTTCAAATTGCTAAGCAGCTATCCCAGATAATTTTTCCTTTTCCCTCTTTCATCATGTAATAAAGTATTATATGTAAAAAGACGTGTCTCCATCATATTATTGGTGGTACACATCTGATGTTTTCTTCCTTATTTCCTTTAAGGAACTGCCCCTTCATTTTCCACCAAGTTCTGGTGTAGCTGCCAATCATTTTGCTACCACCAGGACTGGATGTAGGAATGCACATATGATAGTTTGGTCTAAGTGATAGGTATAGGACCCAAGCAAGGCTAAAAACACTTCCCTGGGATTAAATGTATACTTTTTCAGCAAAAAAAAAAAAAAAAAAAAAGTTCTCTCTGAAATTGTTAACTTGAACAATGTCCTTCTTATTTCCTGTAAAATGGTAGCTGCATTGGAGGTTTGATAAGATTTAGATTCTATATTTTTTAGCTAGGCTTCTTCTGTTAGTTCATGATGGATCTACAAGGTGATATATTAGTTTTATTATTCCTTTGTCATATACTAGCTTGAATATTTCTTTATCTTTAAAGAAATCTTCTCTTGAAACTTCCTTCCATTGATTGTGGCATAATTATGATGTGCAAATCAAGAACCAATTTAGGCTTTAATTTTATGAGGCAAATATCCAGGCGGAGTCTATCCATTGTTAGAACCCCATTTTAGCCTAAAGGCTGCCTGTCAAACATATAGCTAGACACTGCAGAATATTCATTTTCACAGTGATCATGGGAACTGACATTCTACTTCCAATTTATTCATTCTAGAGCTGAATCAAAGTCCCTGACTGGTCCTCAATTGGCTTACCTTCCTGAATAATTGGGAGTTTCCAGAAAAAAGTATTTGAGGATAAGGTGATGGTTAGCAATCTCCAAAACTTCTGTATTTGTCTTCAGCTGACTGCATCTAAAATGCCTAACTAACAGATCAACTTCTACATCTAGTAATTAGGAACCAAGTAATTTGGACCAGTTCTTCTGAGGACAAAAAGTCTGGACAAATATACAAACCAAACCAAACTTTAAAAATTTGCTAGAAGACATGACAAATCAAATAAAATAAGACTTGTAGGGCAATATTTGAGAGAAGTAGAAAATCCAGAAAGGCAAGCTTGTCTCTTTTACAGTAACTTTTCCCCTGGGGACATTTGCTAATTAGAGAAGAGAAACTAATAGTCTGATCAGTACTTTTAATAGCCTCATGGAGGTCAGATGGTAAAAGTTGAAGTCTAAGACCCGCAAGTAGCACAGTAGCTATGGTAAACCACTTCCATGAACCTCAAAGGGCTGAGCCATAGAAACACTGATGAACAGGCAATAGATTAGTCCTCACAGGAACTAGTTTTACGTAATCTTAGTCTCTGGATTTTGATTGTTTATTCATAATTCCTAGTGTCTCACAACTTGCCTGAAGGTAAATAAATACACTATGCAGTATGGTAATTTTCTTTTCTTTTTTTTTTTTTTTTTTTTGAGACAGAGTCTCACTGCCCAGCTTGGCTTGCAGTGGCGTGATCTCAGCTCACTGCAACCTCTGCCTCCCTGGTTCAAGCGATTCTCTGCCTCAGCCTCCTCAGTAGCTAGATTACACGTGTGTGCCACCATGCCCAGCTAATTTTTGTATTTTTAGTAGAGACGGGGTTTTGCCATGTTGGCCAGGCTGGTCTCAAACTCATGATTCGCCCACCTTGGCCTCCCAAAGTGCTGGGATCATAGGCCTGAGCCACGGCGCCCAACACAATTTTATTTTTATTTTTATTTATTTTTTGAGATGGAGTTTCACTCTTGTTACCCAGGCTGGGGTGCAATGGCGCGATCTCGGCTCACCACAACCTCCGCCTCCTGGGTTCAGGCAATTCTCCTGCCTCAGCCTCCTGAGTAGCTGGGATTACAGGCACGCGCCACCATGCCCAGCTAATTTTTTGTATTTTTAGTAGAGAGGGGGTTTCACCATGTTGACCAGAATTGTCTTGATCTCTTGACCTCGTGATCCACCCGCCTCAGCCTCCCAAAGTGCTGGGATTACAGGCTTGAGCCACCGCGCCCGGCAATTTTATTTTTTGAGACACAGTCTTGCTCCGTTGCCCAGGCTGGAGTGCAGTGGCACAATCTTGGCTTACTGCAACCTCTGCTTCCTGGGTTCGGGCGATTGTCTTGCCTCAACCTCCCAAGTAGCTGGGATTACACACATGTGCCACCATGTCCAGCTAATTTTTGTATTTTTATGGTGATGAGGTTTTGCCATGTTGGCCAGGCTAGTCTCGAACTCCTGACTTCAAGTGATCCACCTGCTTCGGCCTCCCAAAGTGCTGGGATTACAGGTGTGAGCCACCATGCCTAGCTGCATTATGTTAATATTATCCTAGCCATCAAATTATTTTTATAAACATTTTCAGATACAATGTCCAGTATATAATAAAAAATAACTTATACCCAAGGAGACATGACAGTACAATTGAGAACCAGCAGAAACAATAAACAACAGAAACAGACTCTCAAGGTTTATTAGAGTTACCAGAAATAGACTGGTCTCAGACTCGTAGTCTCAAGGAATCCTCCTGCCTTGGCCTCCAGAAGTGCTGGAATTACTAAAGGCATGAGCCACTGTGCCTGTCTCAGAATATTCTTTAGGTAGAAAAACAAATGATCCCAGTTGTAGGGAAACCAGTAAAATTAAAACATTTGGATAAATCGAAATGAGTATTTACTGTATAAACAGTAATAATAATGACATTCTGTCTTTAAAATATGAAAAAATACAGAACAATAGTATATTAGGAGAAAAATAAATGTTATTAAACTGTTCAAACATTTTCTGGAAAAGGGGTAAATGTATTAATAAACATCAGATTTTGATAAATCACAAATGTCTGTTGTAATAATTATGGTAACCACTAAAAACATAGTGAAATAGCAAATACTTTTTTAGTTAATCATGGGTCAAGAATAGGGAGGTTAGGTTTACCTAATTACTAGAAATATGATTAAGCAAGAGAAATTTTAATGAAAAATACATATTTCAGAAGACAAAAACTCATTTTAGGTAATCAAAATCTGGAATAACTGGCACTTATTTAGCATTCTACCTTTCTGTATGGCTATTTCACCTTTGCATTATAATTTCTGAGAAGCCAATTGTTTCCCAAAAGATTTGTTTAAAAATATCTAACTTCCTGCATTTTATTCATAACCAAAAATAAACTGGAATTAAACATGTGCAAAGTAACTGAATGCCAAATAACCAGTTATACAGCCAGCTCATTTACACTGAATTAGTAATTTGTTCAAACAGTCTGCAATTTATGTTAATTAAAGAAAGATTATCGGCTGGGCGCGGTGGCTCAAGCCTGTAATCCCAGCACTTTGGAGGCCGAGGCGGGTGGATCACGAGGTCAAGAGATCAAGACCCTCCTGATCAACATGGTGAAACCCCGTCTCTACTAAAAATACAAAAAATTAGCTGGGCATGGTGGCGCATGCCTGTAGTCCCAGCTACTCAGGAGGCTGAGGCAGGAGAATTGCCTGAACCCAGGAGGCAGAGGTTGCGGTGAGCCGAGATCACGCCATTGCACTCCAGCCTGGGTAACAAGAGCGAAAGTCCGTCTCAAAAGAAAAAAAAAAAGAAAGATTATCTTACATTATACATTTGCATAATGACATAAATGTCTCATTCTTCTCTGTAAATGTTATTATTAAGTTTTCATTTTTATCCACTATTAGCCTCTTAGAGTAATCATATAATGTTATTTTCATTATACATTTACTGGCATTGTAATTGGGAGAATATTCAACTTAAAAATTAAATAAGTGCTAAAAACACATAGGATTCCCTTGGCTTCAACAATCTGTGTGATACCCTGCATAAAATTACAGTCATCCTTCAGTATCTATGGGGAATGGGTTCCAGGACCTCCCACAGATACCAAAATCTGCTGATGCTCAAGTCCCTTATGTAAAATGTTGTAGTATTTGGATATAACCTGTGTACATCCTCTCATATACTTTAAATCATCTCTAGATTACTTATAATACCTAATACAATGTAAATACCATGTAAATGGTTGTTATACTATATTGTTTAGGAAATAATGATAAGAAATAAAGTCTGTACATGGTCAGCACAGATGCAATTAAAATACAAATTTCCATCCACAGTTGGTTGAATTCACACATTTAGAACCCACAGATAGGGAGGGCGGACTATATATATTAAAGATTAGACAACCACTGTTTTTAGTGGTTGTTTTAAAATATATTTAGTTTTAAAATATAAATAGGCTCTTATGCTTTCTAAAGTTTTACATATTTTTAATGTAATTCTGTTTTTATGAAATCTTAATAAAAATCTTTTTTTCTTTTTTAAGACGGGGCTCACTTTGTCACCTAGGCTGGAATGCAGTGGCACAATCTTGGCCCACTGCAACCTCTGCCTCCAGGGCTCAAGCAGTCTCCTCCCATCTCAGCCTCCTGAGTAAATGGGACTACATGGGGGTGCCACCACCCCTGGCTAATTTTTTGTATTTTTTGTATTGACAGGGTTTCACCATGTTGTCCAGGCTAGAATAGTAATCTTAATAGTAAAATATTTGTGAAGTATATTGCATTCTTTTTTCTCTATATTGCAAAGAGTAAACATTGACTTGTGTATTAATCAGTGTTCCCCAGAGAAACAGAACCAACAGGATATATATAGATTGAAAGGTAGATATACAGGTTGAGTATCCCTTACTCGAAATACTTGGCAACAGAAGTGTCTCAGATTTTTTTCAGATTTTGGAACATTTACATGTACATAATGTGATACCTTGGGGATGAAACCCAAGTCTAAACATAAAATTCATTTATGTTTCATAAAGACCTTATGTACATCACCTAAAGGTAATTTTCTACAACATTTTAGGTAATTTTGTGCAAGATTTTGACTGTGTTTCGACTGTGACTTGTCACATGAGGTCAAATGTGGAATTTTCCACTTTGGTGTCATGTGAACACTCAAAAATGTTGGATTTTGGAACATTTTTGATTTTGGATTTTCAGATTAGGGATGCTCGACCTGTATTAGAGGAGATTTATTTGGGAATTGGCTCATGCAATTATGGAGGCAGAGAAGCCCCACAATCTGCCATCTGCAAGCTGGAGAACCAGGAAAGCCAGCGGTGTAATTCTGTCTGAGTTTAAATGAGAACCAGGAGCTCCGAGAGAAGATGGATGTCCCAGCTCAAAAAGAGAGAGCAAATGTGTCTTTCCTCCACTGTTGTGTTCCTCTCAGCCCTACATGGTTTGGATGATGCCTCACTATACCAGGCAGGGCCGGTCTTCCTTATTCAGCCTGTGGATTCAAATTCTGGAAACACCCTCTCAGACACATCCAGAAATAATGGGATTTTTGTTCATTTTTTTGTTTGTTTGTTTATTTTTCTGAGATGGAGTCCTGCTCTGTCACCCAGGCTAGAGTGCAGTGGCTCAATCTCGGCTCACTGCAACCTCTGCCTCCCAGGTTCAAGTAATTCTCTTGCCTCAGCCTCCTGAGTAGGTGGGATTATAGGCGTGTGCCACTACACCTGGCTAATTTTTTTGTATTTTTACTAGAGACAGGGTTTTGCCATGTTGGCCAGGCTGGTCTCAAACTCCTGACTTCAGATGATCTGCCTGCCTTGGCTACTCCTAAAGTGCTGGGATTACAGGTGGGAGCCACCAAGCCTGACCACAGAAATAATGTTTTATCAGCTATCTGGATATCACTTAACCCACTCAAATTGACACATAACACAGCTTGGCTATTTTCATGTGTTCTGAATCTGTGTCTAGCCAGTTAATTTTATGCATATAGTTGGAGGTTTCAATCATTGATGACCTGAGGGGAATGGGACATTTTACTGATATTCATACATTCACCAAATAATTGTCAACTTTCTGAAATAAGTAAGACCTAAATTTCAGTTTGCTCTTGGCCACTGACTTGCTTTTGTCAACTCAATTTACTTCTCTAAGCTTTTTAGGTTTCCTCTTTTCAGCCTGTCCTTGCCTGTAATGAGTAATTTTGGTCTCTTGCTAGAAAAGGATTTCTGCTAATCCAAAGTATTTTTATTATTCTTCATTGGAATACTCATATCTAAAAGTTTTGGCTGAAAAAGAGCCCAAGTGTTTCCCTGAGCATATTAAGAGCCTTCCCGCAAATCGAAGCCTCAACATAACGCATATGCAGAGCCCAGCCGTCTCTCAAAATAGTTCAGTCTTGAAGTCTGTGAAGTTTGTCATCTTATTGTTCATTGTTTCCTGAACTTGTCTGTGAGAGGCTGCTTTTCCAGCATTCCCTGCTAACATTTGTTTCTGCTGTCATGGCATCTTTCCACCCAGCATTTTGTTGTTTTTTGTGAGTCAGAAAAGGATCTACAATAGAGAAGTTAGTTTATCCCACTAGAAACTTCAGGCCAGGAGCTGAAGTGCCAAGGAAATTCTGAAATGAGCAAAGCCTAGACATGAGTAGCTGCTAAATGACATCAGTGAATATTCTATTATATCCAAAGACTTAGTTGACTTCTGCCCGTGCAATTGAGGAGTTGGACGCTGTACAGGAGCAAAACGTGCAGAACTAGGAAGTAAACTAAATGGTAAAAATGGATTAATTCAAATAATGCCACTAAATTAGGAATATATGTAAATCACTAAAATTTGAGTTTTATAGTCACTGTCAAAATAATTTTTAACAGTAAAAGCTGTTGACTTTTTCTCAATGAAAAAGAGAGGGGTAGGCCAATAAAGGTCACTGTGACAGCACTGTAAATAAAAGAAATAAAGAGAAAAGCACCATAGGCATTAGTCTAGGAAAAGATCAAATCTGTCCTAGGAGCGTGTAGGGGCCAAAAAAAAGGATTCCAAAANACCTTTTTTGTCTTCTTTCACTTAACGTAATGTTTTGAGATTCATCCATACTATAGCATGTTTCAGTAACTTTTTTCCTTTTTATGGCTGAATAATATTCCATGATATGTCTATATTACAATCTGTTTATCCGTTGTTCTATTGGAGACATCTGGCTGTTTCCACCTTTTTGCTATTGTGAATAGTGCTGCTGTGAACATGTGTGTACATCAAACTGTTTTTAATATCTAGTCAAATATGGCTCAAATATTGTTTATGACAAGACCGCTTATAAATACTTTTGGAAGCAATTAAGTATCTTCCTGAACTTGATTCAATCAAGACCACTACACTGTCATTTAGTCTTTGACTTCTCTGTCTTTGTTTCTAGATTTACTACTCAATAAATTGAGAAAATATATGAGGCATCTCCTAATCCCTGCTGTGTTCTTGTAAATGTATAAGTATAAAACTAGAATCTGACAAAAGTCTTTATTTATAGTCAATGCCACATTCAGTCGCCTAAGGAACCGTTAACATCAGAAAGAGAAAAGACCATTTTACAAAATGTTTCCAACTGATCACTTACTAGGAAGAAAAGTAGGGCAGAGGTGCCAGGCTATTCAGATGAGTTAGGGTAGTAAAGATGTAAGTACTTTTCTTCTTTGAAGTGCAACAGTCGGGACCATTTCTCTTCTTCAGTATATAGTAATATAATAAGAATTGTGGTGTTCTTTTCCACATTGTTGTTGTGTCCAGCAGCCCTATTGCAAAATCACTCTAAATGTTGATGTAATTATTTTTAGATAAAGCTTCATGCAACTCCTGCTGCTCAATATCTGAGACATCTGTGATTCTATTCCAGTTTCTTTGCTTACCAGTCCTAAATTGTCTAGGTACTGCTTCCATTCTTAGGTTCATTGGCTCAATGTACATTTGCAAGAATTACAGTGGTTGGCCCAAACCAGTTGTCACATTAACACACACACACATATACAGACACACATATTCAATGTTCTCTTCCCTATTGTCTTCATCAGTCTAAAGATTTTGGCTTCATATGGTTCACTACTTTAGAACGATTTCTTTTAAATAATTCTAAGTAAGTTCTGACTTGGACTAGGTGCAGGCTTAAAAATGATATAGAGAAAGTTTGCAAACTGACCAACAGCATTGCCTTTATGAGTCACTAAGACCTTTCTACTTTCCTAAAATAACAGACTCCATTATTTCTAGTATAGTACAGTTCACTGCTCTGGGTAGTGTTAATTCTTTTTTCTTTAAAAACAAATTTTTCTTTTTTGAGACAGTCTTGCTCTGTTGCCCAGGCTCAAGTGCAGTGGTGCAATCTCAGCTCACTGTAACCTCCCCTTCCTGGGTTCAAGCAATTCTCGTGCCTCAGCCTCCCAAAGTGCTGGGATTACAGGTGTGAGCCACCGCGCCCGGCCTGCACAAAATTTTTTAAAAAATTACCCAGGCATAGAGGTACATGCCTGTAGTCCCAGCTACTTGGAAAGCTGAGGTGGGAGGATTACTTGAGCTGGAGGCTGCAGTGACCATGATCACACTACTGCATTCCAGCCTGGGCAATAGAGGGAGATCCTGTCTCAAACTGAATAAATAAGTAATAAAAAGAGAAAGATATGAAGAGAGAAAGGACAAAAAAGGGATTTAAACATACATAAGTATACTGATGAGAAAGGTACATTTATCTTAGTGATTGTGCAGTGCTTTGGCTGCTGTGGTTTACAAGATGCCTTGAACAATGATCATATCCTGGAATTTCACCTTTTATAATGTCTGTTGATGGAAGAAGGAGTTTGCTAAGCCAGCATGTAGGGTCCACTTGGAGCATACTAACAAAGATATCATGACTTTTCAAAGTTAAAGTCCTTGAAAGATTAAACCATAGCCGGGAGACACTTCTGTCTGTAAGAAACAAAGATGATGGGCTCTCCTGCTGGGATTACTATGCTAATTATCAGAGAACCATTGTTTCTTTCTGCTCCTGGCCATCAAATATGCTGACCCCCTTAACTTCAAATAACCTCCCACCAATACTAAGAGCATTCTCTGGCTCGTACTTGCCTTCTCCAAAACCAAAGGCACTTGGCTGTCATCCATTTCTTAGTATTACAGTCCTTGGCACATTTCCATCAGCACTGAACTTTAAAACACACACGCGCGCACACACACACAGGCAATTCAAAAGTTCAGTTCACAATTTTTTTGCATTAAAAAAGGAGAAGTCCTCTAATATTTCTTTTAATAATCTCTTACCACTGAGATATCTTATAGGAAAAGCCTCCTTATGATGGATTTTTAAAAAATGGAAATTCTACAGTAATATCTTTGTGAGTGACCAAAAAACAAAAAACAAAAAAACTCACTTTCAAGCAAACCGTTACTACAGAATTTGAAACTATAAGCACTACTGTCAGCCAAATTTCTTCTGAAATAGTCCTTTATCTTAAAATTCTATAAAATTTTAAATAGTTTAGTAAATTTATATGAGGGGTACATGTACTTATTTGCCTTGGCTTTAAATGGGACCTACCTACATCTTTCTTCTTTCAAACTAAATAACCTCCTTAATGAAAAAGTGATATGATTCCAGATATTTGTCTGTTGGGGATAGAACTGCATCCACAGTTGTGATATTTGCATTTTATACTTTTGATAATTTATTTACCACCCACTTTGTTTTTCCTCCTCTTAATACAGCTGTGTTTCCTCCACACCCAAATATGGCCTGAGTCCTGATTCACAAGAATAAACTAACTTCATTACTGCTGTTGTCTGGCCAACTCTTTCCTCCTCCACCAGGCTGTTTCCTTTTCAGGGACCCTGGGTCATGGCTGAAGCAATAAGGAATAGTAAAAAGAGTGCTGGAAATCCGGAGCCTCAGATTTTAGTCTACTGATGAGACTGACTGGCTGTGTTTTCTAATTAAGCCTGGTCACATCCGTGGGCCTCAGCTTTTTTAGCCATAAAATCATGAGGTTAGACTATTATCTAACATTTCTTCCCTTTCTAAATTCAATGATTTTAATACTGCTTTCTAGTTCTACTATTTCTAGAAGCGGGGTGGGGAGGGGGGTAGAGAGGGGAATAGGCAAAAAAAATCTGAAAGACACCTCTAACAAAAGGGACCATGTAGCAAGAGGTCTCTTTAAATGAATTCATTATTCAACAAATGTTTGTTGAACAGCTAGTGTCCTCCTTGGCACTATGCTATCTAGGCATTGGGTGTTAATTACACTTACTGTTGTTCATTCTTAAACTGTTATTATTATTGAGGTAACATTTATATAACATAAAATTATCATTTTGAAGTAAACAATTCAGTGCATTTTGTACATTCACAACGTTGTACACACCCACCTCTGTTTTTAATTTTGTTTTTTTGAGACAGAGTTTCACTCTTGGTGCCCAGGCTAGAGTGCAATAGCATGATCTTGGCCCACTGCAACCTCCGCTTTCCAGGTTCGAGCAATTCTCAGATTCTCCTGCCTCAGCCTCCCAAGTAGCTGGGATTACAGGCATGCACCATCACGTCCGGCTAATTTTGTATTTTTAGTAGAGACAGTTTCTCCGTGTTGGTCAGGCTGGTCTTGAACTCTCAATCTCAGGTGATCTGCCCACCTGAGTCTCCCAAAGTGCTGGAATTACAGGCATGAGCCACTGTGCCTGGCTGCCTGTTTTTAATATTTTTAGTTTAGTCTTTTTTTTTTTTTTTTAAAACGGAGTCTCACTCTGTCACCTAGCCTGGAGTGTAGTGGTGCAATCTTATCTTGGCTTACTGCAACCACTGCCTCTTGGGTTCAAGCAATGCTCCTGCCTCAGCCTCCTGAGTATTTGGGATTACAGGCGCCTGCCACCATGCCTAGCTAATTTTTCTATTTTTAGTAGAGATGGGTTTTACTATGTTGGCTAGGCTGGTCTTGAACTCTGGACCTCAAGTGATCTGCCTGCCCCGGCCTCTCAAAGTGCTGGGATTACAAGAGTATCTCAATATTTTCTTTTTTCTTGAGATGGAGTCTCACTCTATCACCCAGGCTGGAGTACAGTGGTATGATCTCAACTTACTGCAATCTTCACCCCCCAGGCTCAAATGATCTTCCAGCCTCAGCCTCCTGAGTAGCTGGGACTACAGGCATATGCCGCCATGCCTGTTTAACTAGCTAACACCACCTCTATCTGTTTCCAAAACATTTTCACCGCTCTAAAAGGAAACCTTATAACTGCTAAGCCATCAATCCCCATTCTCCCATCTCTCTGTCCCTAACCACAAATATGCTTTTTGTCTCTGTGGGTTTACCTGTTATGGATGTTTCATGCAGATGGATCCATATGATATGTGACCTTTTTTGTCTTCTTTCACTTAATGTAATGTTTTGAGATTCATCCATACTATAGCATGTTTCAGTAACTTTTTTCCTTTTTATGGCTGAATAATATTCCATGATATGTCTATATTACAATCTGTTTATCCGTTGTTCTATTGGAGACATCTGGCTGTTTCCACCTTTTTGCTATTGTGAATAGTGCTGCTGTGAACATGTGTGTACATCAAACTGTTTTTAATATCTAGTCAAATATGGCTCAAATATTGTTTATGACAAGACCGCTTATAAATACTTTTGGAAGCAATTAAGTATCTTCCTGAACTTGATTCAATCAAGACCACTACACTGTCATTTAGTCTTTGACTTCTCTGTCTTTGTTTCTAGATTTACTACTCAATAAATTGAGAAAATATATGAGGCATCTCCTAATCCCTGCTGTGTTCTTGTAAATGTATAAGTATAAAACTAGAATCTGACAAGTCTTTATTTATAGTCAATGCCACATTCAGTCGCCTAAGGAACCGTTAACATCAGAAAGAGAAAAGACCATTTTACAAAATGTTTCCAACTGATCACTTACTAGGAAGAAAAGTAGGGCAGAGGTGCCAGGCTATTCAGATGAGTTAGGGTAGTAAAGATGTAAGTACTTTTCTTCTTTGAATTGCAACAGTCGGGACCATTTCTCTTCTTCAGTATATAGTAATATAATAAGAATTGTGGTGTTCTTTTCCACATTGTTGTTGTGTCCAGCAGCCCTATTGCAAAATCACTCTAAATGTTGATGTAATTATTTTTAGATAAAGCTTCATGCAACTCCTGCTGCTCAATATCTGAGACATCTGTGATTCTATTCCAGTTTCTTTGCTTACCAGTCCTAAATTATCTAGGTACTGCTTCCATTCTTAGGTTCATTGGCTCAATGTACATTTGCAAGAATTACAGTGGTTGGCCCAAACCAGTTGTCACATTAACACACACACACATATACAGACACACATATTCAATGTTCTCTTCCCTATTGTCTTCATCAGTCTAAAGATTTTGGCTTCATATGGTTCACTACTTTAGAACGATTTCTTTTAAATAATTCTAAGTAAGTTCTGACTTGGACTAGGTGCAGGCTTAAAAATGATATAGAGAAAGTTTGCAAACTGACCAACAGCATTGCCTTTATGAGTCACTAAGACCTTTCTACTTTCCTAAAATAACAGACTCCATTATTTCTAGTATAGTACAGTTCACTGCTCTGGGTAGTGTTAATTCTTTTTTCTTTAAAAACAAATTTTTCTTTTTTGAGACAGTCTTGCTCTGTTGCCCAGGCTCAAGTGCAGTGGTGCAATCTCAGCTCACTGTAACCTCCCCTTCCTGGGTTCAAGCAATTCTCGTTCCTCAGCCTCCTGAGTAGCTGGAATTACAGGTGTGTGCCTCCATGCCTAGCTGATTTCTGTATTTTTAGTAGACAGGGTCTCACCATGTTTCCCAGGCTGGTCTCGAACTCCTGAACTCAAGGGATCTGCTTCCCTTGGCCTCCCAAAGTGTTGGCGTTACAGGCGTGAGCCACCATGCCCAGCCTAGTGTTAATTCTTTCAGTCCAATCATAAATGTGTGCTTTTTACTTACACAAAGTGCTGCAGCTGCCACTCTTTCACTCAGTGGGGAAACACAGTCAAATTAGTTATTTGAATTGAGTTCAGTTAAGACTTAAGCTCAGATAGACAGAAACGGAATGATCATCTACGTATTAAATAGAATATGACTGCAGAAATCACTTAAGTTTATAGTAAATTACTAGCATACAGAGCTTTATGTAGTATTTGTGCTTGTGAGAAGCCATGTACAAACATAATTTTGAAATATTAAATCATCTTAAGTATACTAGAGGATCTCAATAACTGGAGAAATGTCACCCTGGTATCTTTATAAAGCGAAATATCATCAAGAAATGTAAATTATATCTTCTTTGATCTGTTTTGCAAAGTTGAATTTTCACACTAGGTTTGTTTCAAAAGTGAAGTAGTAATATCTTAAGTAATACACATGAATTAGATGTCTTAAGATCTTGCTGCTCTAAGTGCAGTCTGAGGACCAGCTTCATCATGACATGTTTGTTAGAAATGCAGGACTTCAGGCACCCTCCCCACAGCCCCACTCCACCTGCGCTAGAGCTACTGAATCAGAATCTGCATTAAGAAATATCAGGTGAGGTGGCCTGGCGCAGTGGTTCACACCTGTAATCCCAGCACTTTGTGAGGCCCAGGTGGGTGGATCACTTGAGCCTAGGCATTCAAGACAGCCTGGCCAACAAAGTGAAACCCCGTCTCTACAAACAACACAAAAATTAGCCGGACGTGGTGGTGCGCACCTGTAGCTCCAGCTACTCAGAGTGCTGAGGCAGAAGAATCGCTTGAACCTGGGAGACAGAGTTTGCAGTGAGCCAAGATCATGCCACTGCACTCCACCCTGAGTGACAAAGCGAGACTGTCTCAAAAAAATAGAAAAAGAAAAGAAAAACAGTGAAAGTTTGGGGGCACAGGGGCGCATGATAATAAAAAAAGTAATGCTTTGCGCTTTCAGATTGTTTTCCCATGCTTGTTTCTTATGATAATGAGGTAATGAGGCTAGAGGAGACAGAAAGAAGCAGGAAGAGCCTCTGAGTGGGGAGGTGCTTGAGCCTGGCCAAGGAGACACAATAAAAATTTGAAGAAACCATTCCTTGGGATTCTGTCTAGGAGAGCTCTTTGGGGTGTTTGCCCAGCTTGGGAGCAGCTGTGACCCTAAGTCTGCATTCACAAAGGAAAGTGCTGTCCGCAAGGTACAGTCCTATAAGACTTTGATCTTCATGCTTAAGCCACCTCTCTCTTAATTGACTTAGGACAGTGAAATTCCTTAAGAGAATATCTGTTTTTTCAAACAGAGGAATGAATATTTAAAAGTCCTTTTGGTCCCCTTTTACTGTTTCCTCCTGGGTTACCCTAGAGAAAGGCTTTCTAAGAAAAAAAAAAAAGGAATTCTTAATACTGGAATGGGGTACAAGGAAGGTTGTGAAATCAACGTAACTGAAACATTTAAAAATAATATAGCATCCAAGGCCTTTGAGGTGGTTGGACACGTCTAAAAGCAGAATGATAGACCGAAACAGTGTTTAAGTACCTCAGCAACTCACATAGACAAACACAATGCTTATGTGTAAAATGAGGCTTTAGTGTTGAGTTCCTAAACATTTACAATTTCACAACAGTGTCCTTAAAATTTCGTACTTGAATTAGTAGTTTGGTTTGCAAGAGCTACAGTGTAAGAACACTTAATAAAACAAGTGTATTTGTACATTCAAGATGATTCTTATTAGAAATCAATATTTCCTTTTGTGTTTTAAAAATCCAATTACTCTTTGTGTGTTTTTTATGTATTTTAGGATTATAAATAATAATTTATATCTAAAGTATGAGTGTTATATGACAGAGAAGGATGGAATCTTAATGAATTATACATAGACAAGAAAAAGTATTCTTAAACTTCTTTGCCCTTAAAGTTCTTTCTTACATCCGTTTGTTTCAGGTTGTAGATGCTTTAATTTACCTATGGAAAGAGAATCAAGTTAATAAGTTACTCTTAAATTACAAAGTATGCAAATTCAGCAGACTTTGATCAAGGCTGTTTTATACATTTTATTAACTTGATCCACTTATGAGACTAAAAGCAATTGTGGAAAACATATTTTTTACATATGTTAAATGCCTTCCTATAATTTTAAGAATGTTCTGTAATTCATTCAAGCTGGTGGGATTTTTGTTTGTTTGTTTTTTTGAGGTGGGTTCTTGCTATGTTATCCAGGCTGGTCTCAAATACTTAGGCTCAAACCATCCTTCCATCTTAACCTCCCAAGTAAATTAATTAAATTGGCAAACAACAATATGCAATTAGTGACATTTCTATTTATAAAATTAAATGTAAGGTGATTAAGTGTTATAAGAAACTTCTTAGGCCAGGCACCGTGGCTCATGCCTGTAATCCCAGCACTTTGGGAGACTGAGGTGGGTGGATCCCCTGAGGTCATGAGTTTGAGACCAGCCTGGCCAACGTGGTGAAATCCTGTCTCTACTAAAAATACAAAAATTACCCAGGCCTGCTTGCAGGCACCTTTAATCCTAGCTACTTGAGAGGCTGAGGCAGGAGAATTGCTTGAACCTGAGAAGCGAAAATTGCAATGAGCCAAGATCATACCATTGCACTCCAGCCTGGGTGACAAAACAAAAACAAAAACAAAAAATCTTCTTAAAATATCTTGTATATCATATCTGCTTAAATTTTATGATGTGTATTTGGTAACGTATTTAGAAAATGGTAAGAACTTTAATAGATAAAAATATTAAAATAGATGAGATGATTCTATTTTTGTATGAGTAAGCAAATGAGGATTCTGTTTGTTAATAATATATATACTAATCAATTTATAATTCCTTATATAACTTTGTAGATATATGTGTATAAAGATTTTTTAAAAACAGTCTCAGTTTGCACATGATATCAACATACTGCAGTCCCCAACAGGGAAGAGTAAATATTATTTTTATATATACACAAATGTCAATATATAATATATATTTGTATGTATATATGTCCTCCCCAAAACACACAGATACACACGCTACAAATCTGCCAAAGTAAAGAAAAATTAATAGGCCCATGAATCCTGGACTATTTTTCAACAACACTTGCTTTAAATTAGAATTTATTCATCAATTAAAAAATTTAAACAAAACTATTAATCCAAGAAATGCTTAGTGAGCATAGATCCCTGTTAACTATGTACAAAATGTGGGAATTCAAATTAGATGTAAAAGTATTTCTTAAGGCATGCTACCACTTTGAGTAGGTCTAGCTTAAAATCTTGAAATAATTATTTTGTATATCAAAAGAGTTCCAATTGGTGAATGTGCCAGTTGAACTTTCTTGGCCTGCTGTGACATTATGCATTTGCCTGACATATTTCTGAAGTTATTTTATTCCTTCAGCTCTTATATTTGGTTAGGTTCTTATACAGTTTTTGCACCACAAAGTAAAAGGGAGATTTAGCACATGACTGATCTTTGTTTTTTAGTTTGAGGCACAAAGAAAGTTAAAGTGTCTATAATCTCACCATTTAGGTTTCATCCCTCTCTGTCCTCCTCTCATCATTTAGCAGTATTCTCAAGAAGAACCCACTGTTAAAAAAATTTGGTACATACAAATTCTTTTCTTATTTTTTTTTTTTTTAGACGGAGTCTCACTCTGTCACCCAGGCTGCAGTGCAGTGGCATGATCTTGGCTCACTGCAACCTCCACCTCCTGGGTTCAAGCGATTCTCCTGCCTCAGCCTCCTGAGTAGCTGGGATTACAGGCATGTACCACCACGCCTGGCTAATTTTGTATTTTTAGTAGAGACAGGGTTTCTCCATGTTGGTCAGGCTGGTCTCGAACTCCTAACCTCAGGTGATCTGCCTGCCTCGGCCTCCCAAAGTGCTGGGATTACAGGTGTGAGCCACTGTGCCCAGCACAAATTCTTTTCAATTTTTTCCATTTATACAGCTATATCAATCAATCTATACAGTTTTTACAAAAATTGATCAGGCTATCTATACTAATCTGTGACATGCTTTTTCCCCTTATACATCTGAACATCTTTCTGTATCATCATACATAGATTTCCTCACTTTCAGTGACTGCATTACAACCCACTATGTGGCTGTATTGCGATTTACATGGGCATCCTCCATTGATATTTAAATAGTTTTAGGTAGATTTCTTTCCTTTTTTTTTTTGTTTCCTTTTTCATTTCTTTTTTTCTTTCTTTTTTTTTTCAAATGGGGTCTTTGCTCTGTTACCCAAGCTGGAATGCAGTGGCACGATCACAGCTCACTGCAGTCTTGACCTCCTGGGCCCAAGTGATTCTCCCACCTCGACCTCCTTAGTAGCTGGGACTACAGGCATGCATCAACCTGCCCAGCTAATGTTGTATTTTTTGTAGAGACAGTTTTACCATATTGCTCAGTTGGTCTGGAACTCCTGAGCTTAAGCAATCCTTCCGCCTCAGCCTCCTAAAATGCTGGGGTTACAGTTGTGAGCCACCACACCTGGCCTATTTTTTCTTCTTTCATACTGCTGAAAACACTGTTTCAGGGAGCATTATGTGGCTTTATGTGCTTGTGGTAATATTTACGTAAGATAGATTTCTCCAGAGACCCAGTTCTTGCTAAGGTCACCATAACCAGCATGTTAAAGCCAATGGGACATTTCTTATCATTAACACATACTTGAACATCCTCTCTGTTCCTTGGAATCCTCTGCTTTTCTTCATACCACTTGTGCTGCTTCTTCTCAGTCTACTTTGCTCCCACCTCTTCCACAACGCAACCTCCTCCAGTTTTGTCTCGGCACTCTTCTCTTTGCATGTTATATTCTGTCTCTAGACAACCTCATCAATGCCTGAGGCTTCAGTTACCATGTAAACTAGACTGGTACAGATATTTATGTCTTCATCCTAGACTGATATACTTTGGCTGTGTCCCCACCCAAATCTCATCTTGAAATGTAGCTCCCATAATCTGCACGGGTTGTGGGAGGGACCCAGTGGTAGGTAATTAAATAATGGGGGTGGGTTTTCCCATGCTGTTCTTATGATAGTGAATAAATCTCATGAGATCTAATGGTTTTATAAAGGACAGTTCCCCCACACATGCTGTCTTGCCCAGCGCCATGTAAGACGTGGCTTTGCTCCTCCTTCGCCTTCTGCCATGATTGTGGAACTGTGAGTCTATGAAACCTCTTTTTC
The DNA here is from genome assembly GCF_001604975.1 of Cebus imitator. Classification (NCBI taxonomy): domain Eukaryota; kingdom Metazoa; phylum Chordata; class Mammalia; order Primates; family Cebidae; genus Cebus; species Cebus imitator. The sequence goes on along the minus strand of NW_016107342.1, from coordinate 3,168,906 downwards.
TTTATAAATTACCTAGTCTCAGATATGTCTTTATTAGCAGCATAGAACAGACTAATACATAATCCAAGACTCTGGATTCTACAACCATGAAGAGTGAAACACATTTATAAACTTTTTAAATTACTTTTGATTTATTTTTCTACTTCATACCTCTCTTCATGACCCCTGACCCATAAATCCTACTGCCACAAACTCATTATATCTAAAACCTTACTCATAATTCCATCAAACCCAGTCCTCCCCAGTATTTCTATCATAGTGAGTGGTATTGCCTTTCAAATGTACAAGCAGAAATAAATACCCTTATAAAATTAATCATCCAGCATAGTTTTACCTCTGAAATATTTATTTATTTAGTCCATCCACTTTCCCCTTCTCCACTGCTACCCAACTAAGTCATGCTGTTACGGTTGCTCACCATTGTAATATCTTCTTAGTTGAGCTCTGTCACTCACTCTTCTCTACCCTAATGGAATTTCCATCTATAGCCAGACATGCAGAGATGATGGGGAAGAGCATTCAGACAAAAGGAACAGAAAATGCAAAAGACTCTCAACTCTCATATGGGAATAAGCTTGGCTTGCTGGACCTGTGTAATAGGTGGATGTGGTGAGAAACGAACAGATTGAGGAAATGTTTCTATACGCTGTTCTTTCTGTCTAGAATGTTTCCCCTCCTTTTCACCCACTTTATTCCTACATTCTTCCCTTTTTCTCTGATTATTCCTACTCATTCTTTGATCTTACTTCCCCAGGAAGTCTTTCCTCACTCTGCAGACTTGATCAGTCCTCTCGTGTGTGTATTATGCACCTTTCCTTCATAAAATACAACACATTGTAGTTTAGTAACATCAATCTCTTTGATGATTTGATTCATTTTTCTATCTCCTTCATGAAAACTGGCTCCATGAGGGTCTGGACCGATCTTCTTGCTCAATATGGTGTTTTTGTTTTGTTTTGTTTTTTGTTTTTGAGACAGTCTTGCTCTGTTGCCCAGGCTGGAGTGCAGTATCATGATCTTGGCTCACTGCAACCTCTGCCTCCTGGGTTCAAGCGATTCTCCTGCCTCAGCCTCATGAGTAGCTGGGACTACAGGCATGTGCCACCACGCCCAGCTAATTTTTGTATTTTTTTTTAGTAGGGATGGGGTTTCACCATGTTGGTCAGGATGGTCTCGATCTCTTGACCTCGTGATCTGCCCACCTCTGCCTCCCAAAGTGCTGGGATTATAGGCGTGAACCACCGCACGTGGCTGGTTTTTCTGCTTTTTAACACAGATGAGGCACTTGATAAGTGTTTGTTAAAGTGGGATTGTTAGGTCAAAGGTATGTGCCTTTTAAATTTCAGTAGATATTGCCAAATTACTTTCTCCCAAATGTGTACTGCTTTACATTTCTATTAATCATTTATGAAAGCACTTATATCCTCTCATCCCCACCTGTACATTAGCATTCTGTTAGATCTCACCACTCTAGTAAATGGTCATTTGCATTTCTTCTTCTTGAGCACCTACATTTTGGACAAATTTAATTATATTAGCTCCGGTTCATACCAGACATTTTAGGCCTAAGTGAAATGTGTTTATTTTGGGAATGCTTTCCTCCGATCCAGCTCTCCAGCTTGCATGTGACATACTGAATACTCCTTGTTTGGAAATTTCTGTGCTGTAAACTATATGCTACTTTGGCAGTCATGCTCTATACAGCTAGTAGAGGTTAGGTGCCAGTGAAAGACGGGTGGGTTCTGGGCATCCAAATGAGAAGGATGCAACAAATTAAAAGGAGAATCAAAGAAAGGGATGAGTCAGAGTTAGAAATGAGCAGAGTCTTGCAAGACTGGAGCCAAGGTAGGATCTGACGGTATAAAAGATCTTGAACAAAGTGTTCCCAAGATCTTGATATCACCTTAAGAACTTTGTAGAGCCCCTATTTCTTCAGTGTCTGGGTGAATGTAGAGCAGAGACATAAAATGGAATTAGGAAGAGAAAGTAGATTTGTTGGGCAGTAAGACAATATAGAACCCAGATCTGAAAAAGCTTGGATTGAGGAAATTGGGCAAATAAATCTAAGACCAAGGACCACTAAGATCTTGCCTATTTGGACAAACTTGGACCTTGATGTTCATAAATGTACTCTAATAGACCCTCACTCTTGTATTAAGGTGGCGTTCTTGCAAAGAAATAGTACATTCTCTTTTAAGAAGGGAACTGAGATAGGGTTCTGTTTTTGGCATCTTATCCCATGAGTACAAAGCCCTGGGGCCATGGGTGATAACAGTAGGAGATGTCAGCAAAGGTAGTTGTCATTGCTGGGGACTTGGGCATAAGGCATGCACAATCAATGGTTGTACTTATGGCCATAAGAAATAGTAAGCAGCAATCTCAGATGCTGGAAAAGGAACCCACAGCTGTAACAGTAATGACTGAGCCTCTAGAACCCAAGGCTGATAATAAACTTAATTTTTGTTTGTTTGTTTGTTTTTTGAGACAGAGTTTCACTCTTGTTGCCCAGGCTGGAGTGCAATGGTGCAATCTCAGCTCACCGCAACTTCCGCCTCCCAGGTTCAAGCAATTCTCCTGCCTCAGCCTCCCGAGTAGCTGGGATTACAGGCATGTGCCACCACACCTGGCTAATTTTGTATTTTTAGTAGAGACAGGGTTTCTCCATATTGGTCAGGCTGGTCTAGAACTCCCGGTCTCAGGTAATCCACCCCTTCCACCTCCCAAAGTGCTGGGATAACAGGCATGAGCCACTGTGCCTGGCCTAAACTTAATAATAGTAAGTACTAACAGTTTGGAGGCAGCAAAGAAGTAGAGGGGGGCAGGATATTTTTTAAATTTGTTTAAGGACTGAGACAAGGCCTAAGCAAATTGTGAACCAAGTTACCAAAATCTGGAGGACAAAGGCAGAGAGAAATGAGGTGGAGCCTAACAATGGCCAAGCCCCGAGATTCATCACAGTCTGTCTGAATGTTTTCTATCACCTCCATCCTCACTGTGGTCTGGAGCAATTTTATAATTAATTTTTGTAAGATATAACAGTTTCTTGTGCTGAACTATGTATAGGAAGAAATGATCGCCTTAGGAACATTCAGTCCTAAAATTCTGAAATGGGGTGAATGCTGAAACAGCTGAAATGGGGCCATCAGGTACTGAGGGTGCATGAAGTTTGGTTTTCCTTTAATTTCCCCATTGTCTGGGGAGGATTTCAGTGTACAGTTTCTAGTGCATTGTCCAGGCTTGTGTTCAATGCTTCACTTAATATGGATTTCTTTTTCCTGGCAGAATACCTTACTATTAAATAAATCTGACTACTAGGAAGTCAGATAGGCTCCCTACATTTTCCCATTTTGTTTCACCTCATTGCTTATAACTCATGATAGTAAAGAATTCCTCTCCCAGCATGGCACTTTGAAATAAGCACTACTGAATAGACAACGCTCTGTAAGATTTTCCATTGCATTACAGTTACATATTTTACTTACAGTCTCTCCTGGTACCAATTATTACAGCCAATTTGAGTCAGCACAACATACTTCAGCCTCACTATCTGTTCTACCTAGATGAATGTTTGTAAATGTCTCACCTTTAGAATATAATAAAAAGCCCTTTGAATATCTTTGGAATTATTGATGTTGTAAATGAGGAAAAACATCTGTATTTAATATGTTTTTATGCATGCTCGGAAATGAAAGAATTGTAGTGAATTTTGACTCTTTAAAAAAATGCCAACAGCAATAACAACAATTGCAACAACAACAAAATTTTTTAAACGTATTCCCCAGAAAGGTAGGTAAGAACAAATCCTAACAGTAATAAATCATTAATGGCTTGGCTGTCTTTTTTTTTTTATTATTTTGGAGTGCAGAGCTCACTGCAGGGTTCTAGTGATTCTCGTGCCTCAGCCTTCTGAGTAGCTGGCACTATAGGCGTGTGCCACTATGCCCAGCTAATTTTTATATTTTTAGGATAGACAGAGTTTCACCATTTTGTCCATGCTGGCCTCAAATTCCTGACCTCAAGTGATATGCCTGCCTTGGCCTCCCAAAGTGCTTGGATTACAGGCATGAGCCACCACACCCGGCCATCTGTCCTGCTTTTGTTGATGAAGACAAATATAATCTTCCTATTAGTCTTTCTATTCAAATGAAACCAGTGTAATTTTCAGTATATTGTAGTAGCAGCAAGAGTATTTCACATATAGCTAATTTTTAAAGAGGGAATTGATAAATAACATTTTCCTACAAGAAAAAAAAAATCAGATCTCTAAATATGAGAACTCATTGTCAAGGCAAAAAAGCTAGCCAACTGCTGAACAAAAGCTGGCTGTGGTATAGGCAGTTTAGTTGGCAGTCCTATCACTACCTGCTGTGTGTATTTATGTCCAGATGGCCAAAATGCCAAGCAAATCCTCAAAGCACAGGTGGTGTTGAGATGCTGATTCTGCATGGGAGGTTGTGTGTGAGCACCCACCTTCCACAGCATGTAGGCTCTCTAAGTGAACCCTGCCAAGCCCCAGAGTCATTGCTATCTATGTGTGGGTGGTGATTGATGATGCTGAGTTAGGGGATCCTTGGGTAAGGAACAAGGCAGCTGAGTGAAGAGACACTTTCCTTCCCTGATCTGAGATAGTATTTCTTAAGGTGTGGTCTATGGACCACCTGAATTGGTATAATCTGGGTGCCTAATAAAATTGCTAGGCGAGTCCAGTCCTATTTCTGACTTAATCAATTTTTACAGATACAGTTCAGGAGTCTGCATTTCTTAGCAAGATGCTTTTTTTTTTTTTTTTTTTTTGAAACAAGGCCTCACTCTGTCACCCAGGGTGGAGTGCAGTGTTGTGATCTTGGCTCACTGTAGCCTCAACCTCCTGGGCTCAAGTGATTCTCCTACCTTATCCCCTGGAGTAGCTGGGACTATAGGCACATGCCACCATGCCTGGCTAATTTTTAAATTTTTGTAGAAGGGGGGTTTCACCATGTTGTCCTGGCTGGTCTCAAATTTCTGAACTCAAGTGATCCACCTACCTCGGCCTCCCAAAGAGCTGGGATTACAGGCATGAACCACCACACCTGGCCAAGATACATTTTTAAACAAGCTCTCAGGATGATTCTTCTGAGCACTAAATTTAAGAAACATTGATTTGACATTAGTCAGATAACACATGTAGACAATTCGCTTATGAAATTTAAAGAGAGCACAAAGGCCCATCTGTCTATAGGCACAGGATACCCAACTAAGTGCCTAACTGCATAGCTTTCTCCGACTCCTGGTGATCTTTCCCAAATAGTAAACTGCCTCAGTATTTACATATAGACAATGCAACCTATGGCAATTACACAACTGGATTTTCTAGGACAGTTCCAACTTAATCTCAGTTCATTCTTTTCAATTAAAGAAAAATATTTGAATATTAAATCATGTATTTGGAAAATCTCATTTACCCCTGCTCTTTCCGTATCATTCAATTATTAAGAGTATCAGGAACATTCTATAAGGCTGAGTGCAGTGGCTCAGGCCTGTAATCCCAGCACTTTGGGAGGATGAGGTGGAGGGATTGCTTGAGGCCAGGAGTTTGAGACCAGCCTGGGCACTATAGTGAGACTTTGTCTTTACTAAAAAAAAAAAAAAAAAAAAAAAAAAAGAACACTCTATATGGACTCTTCTCTAGAGTGAGGTGACACAGAGAGCAATTAGTAGAATTCCTGGTTTTCAGCTTTTAAGAAGTCTTTATAAATACATAATAGAAGCAATAGTCTAAAAGCCAAAGCATTTTTGAGTTGTATGAAAGAGAATCAGAGGAAAAGAAGTGTTGTTTTGTGGATTGTTTTTAATTCAAAAACTAGATTTTGAATATCAAGAGTCAAGTTTAGTAAGTGGCAGTGACAAGATTCAAACCCAGATCTGTGATTGCAAAGGCTAAGTTCTTGAACTCAACATTATGCCTGCATCTCTCTTTTGCTTGCTTTCTATTTCAGTGTGGTCTGTGCTAAGGTATGTCAGACTCTTACTACTTTTTGCAGGTGTTCTTTTTCAATTTCCATTTGTTTCAATTTCCAGGTTTTCCTAAAATATCTCCCACAAATTGCTTACCTTCCCAGTAATTACCTCTATTTGCCTATCAATAATGAGGGCCCTGTGTTTTCTGGCCAACAACATTTTCATTCTGTTTCTATTACTGATGGAACTAGTGTTTGTTTTTGTTCCTTCTGGAGGGAAAAGTAAGTTCATGATTGAAATCTAAATTGAAAGTACATCCCCCATCAGGTAAAATATGGATGCTACTTTACTGCAGTCCCATCTGGGATCTTCCTAGGTGTTCCACAGACCAAGTGCTATGGTCTGAATGTTGATGTTCCTCCAAAATTCATTTGTCGACATCCTAGCCCCCAAAGTGATGGTATTAGGAGGTAGGGACCTCTGGGAGGTGATTACATTGAGAAAACACAGCCTTCATGATTGGGTTAGTGCCCTTATAAAAGAGGCTACAGAGAACCAGTTTGTCTCTTCCAGCATGTGAGGACACAGGGAGGATATGCCATCTCTGATAAGGTGAACCCCCACTAGGACCCAACCATGCTGGCACTCTGATCTTGACCTTCCCAAACTCCAGAACTCTGAGAATAAAATTCTATTGTTTATAAGCTGTCTAGTCTGTGGTCTTTTGCTATAGCAGCCCAAACAGACTGAGATACCTGGCTACAGAAATTCTGGGATATTATTATAAACAATTTCATACCCTGTGTTGTGAAGCCTGTTCTAATTATTTGCCACTGTAGCTAATTACTTAAAGAATCAATTACTTAAAAAATACTTTATTCTTGTATCTCCAATTTTGTGGATTTTGGGAGTTCAGCTGGGCAATTCTAACTTAGAATCTCTTATGCAGTTCATATTAGGTGTTGGCTGAGGCTGGAGTCATCCAAGAACACAATTGCAGTACAAGAGAGGTTCTTCACTCATGTCCTGTATGTGGGCTAAGATGGCTTGAATAGCTGGGAGCGGCCTGGTCTTATTTCTCCATGTGGCCAGCTTGGGTTTCCTTACAGCAAGGAAATCTCAGGGTAGTCAGAGTCCATATATAGTAGCTGTCTTTCCCTGGAGTGAACATTCCAAGAGACCAAGGTGAAAGCTGCAAGGCTTCTTCTGACCCAGCATTGGAAACCATGCAGAATCACTTTTACTGCATTCTATTGATCCTATGATAACTAATAGATTTTCAGAGAAGGGACTACAAAGGGGAATGAACCATACCTACAAAGGTAGGTATGGTTCATTAGGAAACTGCTGTGGTTTGAAAATGTGCCCCAAGTTTATGTGTTAGAAAGTTAATCCCCAGTGCAGCAGTGTTGAAAGGTGGAACCTTTAAGAACTGATTATATCATGAAGGCTCTGCCTTATGAATGAATTCAGGTCATTATCACAAAGGTGGGTTCATTATCAAGGGGAGTGGGCTGCTGATATAAGTTGGGCTCAATCTCTGTTCTTGCTCATGCTCACACTTCTGCCTTCTGTCTTTTGCCCTGGAATGACCCTTGCCAGATGCTGGTACCATGCTCTTTGACTTCTCAGCCTCTAGAACTGTGAGCCAAATAAACCTCTATTGTTTATAAATTACCCAGCCTGTGATATTCTGTTACAGCCTCAGTAAAAAGATTAAGACAGAGACCATCTTTTAGAAAATAGCTACCACACAGTCTAGACCTATTACTGTTTTCCCTCAGGCCACCCCAGCTGAAGGAAAAAGACAAGGATATGACTAAGACTTCTAATGCTAACAGAAGTAGCTTTTCAAGTTCTCTCCCATCATTTGGCTGCTTTCCAGAATATGTTCAAGTTTTTCAGCTTCCAACGTTAATGCTGTTTTCTGCAATCTGGTAACTTTATTTAGCAACTGCTTCTTCTGCTATCTCAGAATATGACCTTGATATTATTGGTGAGGTCTGACCTTGCTATTTGAATGATGTCAATCTTACTGCTTCTCCTTGAGGTGTGACAGTCCTCTGATTTACTTGAAGGAGTCTTTCCTTCTGTATCAGTGTTACAGATTTTTATTCGATTCCCAAAAGTGTAGCTTAGTTCCCTCAAAATTTTAGAATCATTTTATCTGTATTTTATTCAATTCCTCCAGGTCAAAGGGAATTTAGTGGCATCACTGGAAGACACACTCAAATTTATCTTTCAATTCCCCAGCTTGAACGAGTAGCATTCTGTTTCCTGGGATTCCTCTATTGGCTCCATATATACTTCACTGCTTAACACAAGATGTCTTTAAAGAGTTGCAATGAGTCAGAATTACTGGGGTCCAGGGAGGCAGCAAATGTGCAATTGTGTTGATCCTAACTCATCATTCTCCAATGCTGGGCATTTTAGGGGTCTAAACTAAAATTGCTGAGTTTGAATCATGTAAGAATGAAGGCACAGAGATAAGAAGATTAGGACTGAAATATTATCTTCATTAAACTGATTTGCACCCATCATTTTAGATGTGTGGCTGAAAGAGATTGAAAACAAAGTTCCGGCTTTTTTCCCCAGAAACTGAACTTCCTCCTGCAGAAAACTTTCTGCTGAGATTATTACATCTTGGAGAACAAACTGGAATGATAGAGTCTTGTGGCCAGGCTGGCCCCTCAAAAGATCCCAGAAGGGATGAGCCAAGCCTGGCCAAACATGCCCTTCTTAAAAATCCACCCAATCAGCAAGTCATTTCTCTCATGGGGTAGAGTGAGGAGTGAAAAGAGGCTGAGAGCGATCCTATTCTATTCATCCCTCCAAGGAAAACATGAGGAGAGGCAAATATATGTTTTTCTGTATTGAACATCTCTCCCTCCCTCCCTCCCTGCTCAGGTATGTTAGAGAAGAAGCACACAGCACTCTGAAATTCCCAACATTCGTGCCTCTCATTGCCAGGAGGGCAATTGGCCTGTGGTGGAATGCCGGAGATCCTGAGTTAGGCATGCCATAGTGTGCTCACCTACCTCTGAATCTTTTTTTATATTGTTTCAGAAATACCATTGTAATTACAAAATAAAACCACGTCTACAAAAGTGAGGTAGAAAGATAAGGATACACACAACTTTGGATTTAGGAATATGATCCAGAGCCTGATGAGACCCTTCACTATGACCTAGTAAGTCACAATTTTCTACCCATCATGTTTCATTTGAAGGACTATTTGTTACTGTATAGTACAAATGAAGCAGGAGTTTCATATGTTTTTATCTAGATATATGTATAGGTGTGTGCATGAATATGTATGTAAATTACTTGTTCATGGCAGTATATGCATATGTAAATGTGATGCCTGTGCTTTCCTGACATAAATATTTCATAAGTTTCTGTTATGAGGTTTGAGACTGGAGGTTTGGACCCCTGTGTGTTGCCTTTGAGCTACCTCTCACATGTAATTTGCACATTAAACATGTATGCGTGCTTCTTTATAGCTCTATAATTGTCACATCTACATAATATATGTGCTGAATAGACAAAGAGCTTCTTTTCCTTTTGAATTAAAATTTCAAAAATACTAATCCATCTTCAGAAGCAAAAACACTGATCAAAGCATGCAGTAAGATACTCATTAACACCGAGCAATGAAAAACCGGTTGTAATTATGGTATGCAATAAGTTCTGGTGGTGGGCACAGAGAACTATGCAATGGGCTTTACAAGTCATAACTCCACCTCAGCACGTCTGACAAGCAGCCAGACCCTACCCTGGGTCTCCTGTAATTACCCAACATCCCAGGAATGTTGTGCAAATTAGTTTCTGAGAAACATTTTTAAAAGATCATATGAGTAGATAAGGAGCAAAACATAAGATCTTTACTATCCCATTGTATTTTATGTTTAATGAGCACGTACATAGTACCAATCAGATATCGTTCTAGGATCTTGAAATAGATTAGCTCGTCTAACCCTCATAGCAAACCAGTAAGTTAGAAACTACTATTATTCCCGTATTGTCCGTTGGGGTGGGGGGGATTGAGGCATAGCAAAGTTAAGCAGGTTGTCTAAGGTCAGTCAGCTGAGACTTGAATGTCGGCAAGGCTGGTGCTGAAGGTCATGCACACAATCACCCTACCTCCCTCCTTCCAGCCTGAACATATGATACCCAATAGCATTCTAGTCCCAGTGATCCTACTGCTCCTTTAACCCAGTGGAGCTTCCAGTCTCCCTCTTTAAAAGAAGATCAGTTTATAACTATTATTTACTAAACCCATTCCAGTAGATGAGAACAAATGAAATGGACCTTGAGTTTCTCAAAGTTTTTATCCTGATTCAACATCGAATTTTAATTGTCTGCAAGGTTTTTTGAATATTTTAAGATAAACCTATCAATTGGTTGAAAATTGATAAACAAATTCTGACTTTATTATGCTATTTCAGTTGTTGCAAGTAAGATTTGAGGCAAATTGAATGAGTTGATGCATGTAACGTGAAAAGGTTTTGATAGCTTCCAACTATGAAGCTCTAACCTCCTGAGTATTTACCCTTGCAAATTGCTTCCTCCATGTTCTAGCAGATGCCTTCTTAGTAGTCTAGTTCCTGAAATGAATCCATCTTCTCAGTTGTGTTCCTAGGTCCAGACCTTAAACCCTGGCCACAATTATGAACACTAATTGGCAGGCTCAGCAGAGAGGCAAAGGGTTGAATAGTCACCAAGAACAAAAGTAGGTTCTCTCCTTAGAGCTGTGTGAATGAAAAGGGTGGGAAAGGTCAGCTTGCTGCTGCCTGTACTGAATCCACTCTGAAAGAGAGGACTTCATTCTGGCATATCTCCCAGCAAACAAAATAGAAAAGAAATCCCACAAGACAAAATTTTCTCTTTGGATTTTGTCAGATGATACAGATCTTATAGAAAAGCACACACAAAAGAAACCAATCTACCCCATAGCTTTTGGGACAAAATGAGATTATATTTAGACAATGGCTTTGGGTTCTACAAACTGTCTGAGGAGCTCTTGCTCTGTGACTTTGCTTTGCTGAGAGCTTATTGTTGAACCCAGCCAGCGACTCACTCCAGGATCCTAGGGTGGTCTGGCAGGCATGGTTCTAGGGCATCCTGTGCCCATCGTGCCAAGGACTCGAGGACAGGAAGGCAGGAGCAGGATTCTCCAGATATGAATAAACAGAGGGGAGGCTTTCAATGACTTCGATGGGAAAAACATCACACACAGCTTTTCTTTTGAAGTGGCAGTGACATTATGAAATGAATAGTTTTTCCTCTCAGCACAAAATGGGAGCAGTTTCCCTGGGGCATTTTTGCTCAGGTTTTTGACCAACAGGAATGCAAGGTCTGGATTTAGATGGAAGTAGAAAAGTACTTAAATGTCTAATGGATTCTGTTAAAAATTCATATAGTTTGATTTCTGAAATTTTCCAAATAAGAATCATGAACGGATTTTCCCTCTACCCAGAAGAGTTCTAGGTGTAAGAAATTTGATATGTGTGGCCCGTGGCAATATAGTTTAAAGCAGCCCAAATCCTTTCATCAAATGACCAAATTAAATGATCATATTGAGGACAGGATCATTTAACTCAATCATAATATTCAGATGCACAGAAAACACTATGAAGATAACAGCTCATATCTGGAGATTGTAACCAGAGAAACTCTCTAGTTTGTGATTGATTGTTTTTTGTTTTGTTTTCTGAGATGGAATCTCCCTCTGTCGCCCAGGCTGGAGTGCAGTAGCGCCATCTTGACTCACTGTAACCTCTGCCTCCTGGGTTCAAGCGACTCTCCTGCCTCAGCCTCCCAAGTAGCTAGAACTACAGGCTAATTTTTTGTATTTTTTTTTTTTTAGTAGAATCGGGGTTTCACAATGTTGGCCAGGCTGCTCTCAAACTCCTGACCTCAAAAGATCATTCGCCCGCTTCAGCCTCCCAAATTGCTGAAATTACAGGTGTGAGCCCCTGCCGGAGTCCCTGCCCCCGCCCCCGCCCCCGCCCCCGCCCCCGCCAATTGATTTAAATCAAACTCATCAAACCCTTGAAACAAACATGATTCAATGGGCCATTAGGTGTTGGAGTAAATTTGAACACGACCATAAACTCAAAGAGCATTCATGAATTTTTTTGATAATAAAATTGGAATTCCCCAGGGTTAATGATTTACGCAGCAAAAGAATTGCCAAATCTTTTCTAAATCTAGACTGGCATTTTCTAAACCTGGATCCCCCTTTTCCTTTGTAATTTATTTGGCTGGTCTTTATGCCTGGCTGAGTTTATCAGCTCTTTCCCTCCAGATTCTCTCCATTCCTACAACAATTGAGAAACTCAAGAAAGGAGAGTTGAACCCTGGTTTAACTCTTAATGCCCTGGCTTGTTGAATCACTTCTACTGCTAAAGGCAGAAAGAACGCTCAGCCGGGTGTGGTGGCTCATGCCTGTAATCCCAGTACGTACAGAGACTGAGGGGAGAGGATTGCTTAAGCCCAGGAATTCAAGCTGGCAGTGAGCTATTATCGTATCACTGCACTCCATCCTGGGCAACAGAGCAAGAGTGAGGCACTGTCTCCGAAAAAGAAACAAAGAAGGAAAGAAAGAGAGAGAGAAGAAAGAAAGAGAAAAAGAAAGAGAGGAGAGAGGGAGGGAAGGGAAAAGAAAGAGAGAAGGAGAAAGAAAAGTATTTCTGGCAACCTAAGGTTTTTCACAAATATTACAACTTTGGAGTTCTTATGTTTTATTATTTTGTACTATATTGTACAGAAATACTACAATCACATTGTAGTAATATCATTTAATTGATCTGTATAAATGTATATAATGTATGACATAATTAGTAATACAAGGAGTACACTTTAGTTGTTTCTTTAGTTCTGAATACAAAAGTTTACATAAATACAGCACAAAGGAATTTTCTGGAAGTGTTGGCAGCTAAGCAGCTGGACCAGTGTTTTTTTTTTCCCTCCAAAACTCTCTCTTCCTATAAGAATTCCATGGCATACTACAGACATCACCAGAACCCTTTTTCAACAAACGGACATTAAAACTCAAATACATTTAAGGCCGGGCACGGTGGCTCAAGCCTGTAATCCCAGCACTTTGGGAGGC
>NW_016107342.1:3143719-3155638 GCF_001604975.1 Cebus imitator | reverse complement strand
AAAAAAAAAAAAAAAACAAAACAAAAACAAAAAAAAAACTCAAATAAATTCAAAGAGAAGGGCGATGTGTTTCTGAAGCCATGTGGTGAGACTAACATCTGGAAAAAAAAATGTTGATTCCAGCAGATGTGCTTCCCCTTTCAAAATGATAAAATCTAGAAAGCTTTTATTTCTCTTGAAGATCACAACAATTTGGCTTTCCGACATATCACAGAGAGTGTACTCTCCAAAGGCACAAAAATAAATGTTAACCTAGTGAGTGCTGGCACGTTATTTGAAGTATGCTAGCAGTGTTTCCCTTTTCTGGAGAAAACAGCCTGAACCACATGCCTGCCCCTACCATCTCTAAGGAATTCATGCTTCTGAGGCCCTGCTGCAGAAACTTTTTTTTTTTTTTTTTTTTTTTTGAGATGAAGTCTCGCTTTTGTCCCAGCCTGGAGTGCAGTGGTGAGATCTCCGCTGACTGCAACCTCTGCCTCCCGGATGCAAGCAATTCTCCTACCTCAGCCTCCGGAGTTGCTGGGATTACAGGTGTGCACTACCATGCCTAGCTAATTTTTGTATTTTTAGTAGAGTCGGGGTTTTATCATGTTGGCCTGGCTGGGCTCAGGCAATCTGCCCACTTTGGCCTCCCAAAGTGGTAGGATTATAGGCATGAGCCACCGAGCCCTGCAACAGAAACTTTTTAAGTGTTCAAGTCTCCTTCCTCTGCTATGGTAGTACTATTTGCGGCAAACAGATCAGATGAGTGAGCAGGAGTCTTGGCCCTCTCGCTACAGTTGTAGGGTGACATCCGTATCAGTCCCACTGATACTTTATCCTTCTTCTAGATAAATAAGCATCACCATTTACAAAAATTATATATTACTTCAAAGGCTACTTAGTAAGATTCATTCCTCTGAGAAATACCAACCTGTTGATCTTGCTCAGGACTCCCTCACTGTAAAACCCACCCCCCTCAACCCCTCACCCCACCCCTGCCCAATGTATTCTAGGCAACTGCATTCAGTAGGTTAACTAGGAGGCTGTTCAGACTGAATGACCCAGAATCCTAGAAGACATTAAAGGTCTAGATTTATGCTGTCCAATGGAAATGCAAGTCACATATGTGCAGTGGTCCCCCCATATCCACAGTTTCTGTGATTTCAGTTACCCACAGGCAACTGCGGTCTAAAAATATTAAATGGTAAATTTCAAAAACAATTCATAAATTTTAAGTTGTGCACTGTTTGGAGTAGCAATGAAATCTCATGCTATCCTGCTCTGTCCTACCCAGAATATGAATTATCCCTTTGTCCAGTGTCTCCAAGCTGTCCACACTCCCAGCTGTTAGTCACTTTATAGTCATCTCAGTTATGACGTTGGCAGTCTTGGTATCCAATACCTTCGTTCAAGAAACCCTTAATTTACTTAATAATGGCCCTAAAGCTGAAGAGGAGTGATGCTGGTAATTCAGATAAGCCCAAGAGAATCTGTAAAGGGCTTATTTTCAGTGAAAAGGTGAAAGTTCTTGACTTTAGGAAAAAAATCAGCTGGATGGGGTGCCTCATGCCTGAATCCTAGCAATTTGGGAGGCTGAGGTCTGGGGATCCCTGAGGTCAGGAGTTCGAGACCAGCCTGAGCAACAAACATGATGAAACCCTGTCTCTACTAAAAATACAAAAATTAGCCAGGCATGGTGGTGAGCGCCTGTAATCCCAGCTACTCGGGAGGCTGAGAGAATTGCTGGAACCTGGCAAGTGGTGGTTGCAGTGAACTGAGGTCACACCATTGCATTCCAGCCTGGGGAACAAGAGAAAAACTCCATCTCAAAAAAAAGAAAGAAAAAAAGAAAAAGGAAGAAAAAATGAGCCAGGCTCAGTGGCTCATGCCTGTAATCCCAGCACTTTGGGATGCCGAGGTGGGCAGATTACCTGAGGTCAGGAGTTTGAGACCAGCCTGGCCAACATGGGAAACGCTGTCTCTAGTAAAAATACAAAAATTAGCTGGGCATGGTGGCGGGCACCTGTAATCTCAGCTACTTGGGAGCCTGAGCAGGAGAATCGCTTGAACCAGGAGGCAGAGGTTACAGTGAGCCAAGACTGTGCCACTGCACTCCAGCCTGGGCAACAGAGTGAGACTGTGTCAAAAAAAAGAAAAAAGGAAAAAGAAAAAAATCATGTGCTGAAGTTGTTAAGATCTGCAGTTAGAATGAATCTTTTATCCGTGAATTGTGAAGAAGGAAAAATAAATTTGTGCTAGTTTTGCTGTCGCACCTCAAACTGCAAAAGTTAACAGCCACAGTGTATGACAAGAGCTTAGTTAAGATATAAAATTCATTAAATTTATGGGTGGAGGACAGGAACAGAAACATGTTCTGGTTGGTGGCACTCAGGTTTGGTACTATCTATGGTTTTGGGTAGTTTCTGTGGGTCTTGGAATTTATTTCCTTGGATAAGCCAGGGGGACTACTGTAATTTAAAATTGTCTTAAGTAACCTTGTTGAAAGTTTTTTTTTTTTTAAAAAAAAAAAAACAGGTAAAGTTAATTTTAATAGATTATTCTTAATCTAATATATTCCAAATAATCTATGGATCTTATTCAAATGTTACCAATTGTCCCACTAATTAATTTTTTCTGGTCTACAATCCAAACTACCAGTCTAGAGTTTCCTTTATTCTGGAACCATTTATAGGTCTTTGATTTTCCTAACCTTGACGTTTCTTAAGAGTCTTGCTCAATTATTTTGTAGACCTCTATTAATTTTGGTTTGTGTGATGTTTTCTCATGATTAGATTGAAGTTTTGTATTTTCGTCCAAAAAAACTGCAGAAGTTCTGTTGTGTATTTCTTGGAGTAACCGATTTGTGGATAGATACTTTGAGACATTGTAGGCAAACGACTTATTATACTTTGTCCTCTAATTTTAGCATCTGTTGATGAGTCTTGCCTGAAACAATTATTACAGCTGTGTTTGCCAAGTGGTTGTTTTCTGTTTTTACCATTCTTTCTACAATTATTAGTTAAAATTCTGTTGTAAGAGAGAACTTTTGCTTCTTCCCCATTTGTTTATTTACAATAGTATTTGCTTCTTCCCCATTTGTTTATTTGCAATAGTATGAACTCAAATTCTTACTTTATGCAGTGAGTTATAAATCATTCCTAAGATTATGTATTTTGTTCTCAAATCATCCCAGATTAGCCCTTTGGAGCCCCTTAAAGTTGGTTCATGTGTCCCTTCAAGATGCCCTTATCCAGGAGCACGTCCTCAGTTTTTGGCACTACATGTTACTCTAGGCTCATCTTGTATTTTCCTTGCCCGGACCTGGAATCAGCCATTGATAAAGAACACCAGTGCCTTTTAATAGAGAATGGCGTTTAGAAGACAACTGTTGAGCAATAGGTGTGCTCATTACCATGAGATACTACTGTTCCCAGAACCTTTCTGTGAACAGATCCAGATAGCATATGTACATATGTATGCATGTAGGTATGTGTACACACACACACACTCATATTTATATCTATATTTATTTCTCTCTATTTCTATGTAAGTGGAAAACCATAAATTCACAATGCCTTCAGTTCCAATCCAACCCCATAGGGTTCACTATTTTTTTATTTATTTGACACAGAGGCTTGCTCTTTCACCAGGCTGAAGTGCCATGGCATGACCTCAGCTCACTGAAACCTCCACCTCCCAGGTTTAAGTGATTCTCCTGCCTCAACCTCCTGAGTAGCTGAAGTTACAGGTGCCCACCGCTATGCCTGGATAATTTTTGTATTTTTAGTAGAGATGGCATTTCACCATGTTGGCCAGGCTAGTCTCGAACTCCTGACTTCAGGTGATCCACCCACCTTGGCCTCCCAAAGTCCAGGTATTACAGGCGTGAGCCACTGTGCCCAGTTTGTAATATATTATGTCTTCGATTATTGCCCTGAAGATAATCATCCTTCCACAGGCCATGATCACCCCCTTCTTTGCATGGATGCCCTTGGCTTAATACACTTGAGCTTCAACATGATGTCAGTGTTGTCCTGTGATTAGGATGCCCCCCCACCCCGCGCTTTCCTATTTAGGCCCTGACACTTTGTACCTAGCTGCCACCCTCCTCTCTCATCCCTTACCTGAGCCCATAGCCACATGGAGAAGGGTATATACCTAAACATAGGGTTCAGTTAGCAAGGAAGAAGAGGAAAGTAGATTTTGAATAGGCAGCCAACAGTGCCTGCTACAAACATCCATTATCATTTTGGTATCGGTAACTGTCTTTTGGGTAACTATGCAACTGTTCAAACTGTCCTTGTGGTTTCAGTGAGGCTAGACCCAACTTTGGCTCCAATGAGGGCTAGTTAAACATATTTCAAGCCCTTGACACTGTGGCTGGTTCGAGAATGGGCATATGACCTAAGTCAGGTCAATGAGAGCCTTGCCTGAAATTGCTAAAAGGATTACATAGAAATTGAATCTCTTTCTAATGGTATTGCCAGGCCTGGTCTGCTGATAATCATCTTGCCACCATATCAGAAAATGAAGCCAACATAAAGGAAAGCAGATCTGTAACTTGAAGAAAAAGACAGATTTCATACATCATCATGCAAGCATCTTGATCCAGCCATGCCTGAAGCTAGATATATTCCCTGGCTTTAGTTATATGAACCAATAACTACTGCTTTTTGCTTAAGCCCATTTGAAATGTATTTCTGCATCTTGTAATCAAAAGAATGATAACTGATACAGCTGGACCTTAGATGGCTTTTGTATTCTTGGGAAGGCTTAGGTACTGTAATTCTTAGCCTAATATAATGGGATGAGGCAAAGATAATAACTATGAACTTTAAGTGAGAACATGAAAAAGTTGAAGGGTCAGTAATGGTTAAAAAACATTTCCTTGGACCCTGATACATTTTTAAATTGCATGCCAGGCTTGCTTAACTAGCCTACTTCCTTTCTATATCTGAAAAATGGTGACAAAACACTGAAACTTTCAAATTACTCCTCCCAAAGATCAGGCAAAGAATTCTTAGCACATGTTTTAAAGCAACTTAAATTCCTGAAAAGATGCAACTAAGTGTATTCTTTATCGTATTTCCTAGGCCGCGCTTCTATTCATCCCCTAGCTTGCAGCCAAGAAAAAGAACTGTTATTAAACACTTGAACATATGGCATATATCGCTTTTTGAAAAATAAACTTATGCAAGAAAGAGCTTTGGAGGCCACATGTGGGCATCTCAAGACAGTGATCCAAAAGGAAGTCACAAGCCTCAAATGAACAAAATGGGTGTTTTAGTCCAAAGACAATGATTTGGTTTCTAGGCTTGTTTTAGTCATCCGTTTGGCACCAGGACAGAGGTCACTCTTCCAGTTGTGCACTGTAGCATCTTGCCTGTGGTTAGCAAAGAAAAGTGAGGCAAAGAGAAGCAGTCAGCAGGACTCAACAGAAGTGGGACATGAAGCAGCTTTTCTTACATCCTACGTTGTTTCTTTAAACCTAAAAACTTGGAATTTCAGGAGTTTTCTTTCTGTTCTTTGTTTCTTTTTCCTTTCAAATGACAGTTTTCTCCTTTCCTTTGTCTCTTATGATTTCTGGTCACCACTTGGTGTCAGCCCCACCCTGACACCAAGGATGTGGTGCTGTGATCTAGCCATGTGACAGAACCACATGGTTGCTCCTAAACTGCCACTCACTCCCCAGGGGAAAAGACTTAACAGCTGTAATCCTGTAATCTCTTCTTCGAACACTGACTCCATTTCACTTGAAGTAGTCAAAAATGAATGGCCTTTGTCATTTGGAATCTGAGCATATATGGATGAATTTTAAGTAAAAAAAAAAAAAAACTAATTGTAAAGATGGCAACGATATCTTCTGTGTTGAAGACAAATGTGATCTCATCATACTAGCAACATGTTGCAACTCTCTACGCCTTATTTCCTCATCCTGCTGAAGCTGCAAAGAAGACTGAACTACTACTCTTGCCTCACAATCAGATAAGGAAGGTATTATAGTTGGGATATAGGTGTAGTAGCTCTAGCCATAGAGCTTTTTTTTTTTGAGAAGGAGTTTCACTCTGTTGCCAGGCTGGAGTGCAGTGGGGCGATCTTGGCTCACTGCAACCTCCACCTCCTGAGTTCAAGCGATTTTTCTGCCTCAGCCTCCCAAGTAGCTGGGACTGCAGGCGGGTGCCGTCACACCCAGCTAATTTTTTTTTTTTTTTAGTAGAGACAGGGTTTCACCATATTGGCCAGATTGGTCTTGAACTCCTGACCTCATGATACACCCGCCTCGGCCTCCCAAAGTGCTGGGATTACAGGTGTGAGCCACTGCACCCAGCTGCCATATGGCATTTTTAAAGATCTGACAAACAGAAAGAAAGTAAAGCAATTCATTTTTCGTTATCATAAAAAGAATATGTTTAATAAATAAATTTAGATTCTTTAAAAGGACAGTCTGTCCAAACTTTCTTCTGGAAACTACAAGCCCAACAGCGCAAATCTAGAAAACCTCACCCTACCCTGGATAAAAGAGAAGCTTCATGGCTCAACATTTTACTTGAATTTCACAGTTGTAAAGTTACCTGTCGAAAATATAAATTGACTTTATACCTCCAGTGAGATCTTTGGTCTTTTAGGAGAAAGAAAAGCATCACCTGGTTTCTTTCCTCCATAAGTTCTTATAACAAACTAGGCCAATTATCAAACCTACCAGACACTACTTCCGAAGCAATTGTAGTGTTTGTTTCCTCTTTTACATCCCCATCTCTTCAAAGTCCTATCATTTCTCACCTGAATGACTGCAAAAGTTAATTAACTAATTGCCTTGCCCAAATCTTCCACCCTGCCATAAGATGCTTAAATTTTATCAGTGTCTCTCCACGGTGCTTCCAGTGTGCTGCAGAATGCAGTCTTTAAAATCTGTCCCTGCTAATCTCTCCTACCTCAGCTCTGTCATTCTTCCCACTTGATGCTCCAAGATGCCAAATCAATTGGGAACTTCCTTACTGTCTCATATGGGTCTTTCTCTCATTTGAACCTTTGCACATGACTTTACCTCCTCCAGTAACCCACTCAGCTGTTTCATAGCTGGTTAAATAACTGCTGCTGGAATTTCAAAACTTAGCTCAGATATCAGACATCTTTTGTGACTTCCCGTCTGCATCCAAGCAAGGAACACTTGCCTACTTGCCCCCATGTTGTCCTCCGTCATAGCACTAATATTATTATCTTTTACTTGTTTGTCTTACCTACATGCCTGGGAAGGACTGAGCCTTTCATTTCCACATTTCCATCATCTATCATCGTTCTCAACTTCTAGTTGGTGCCCAAATGTTGAATGAATGAATGAATAATGTAAGATACGGAGAACTGATTGTAGTTATATAAAGTTTAAGCATTTGGGGGGCTTGCTTTTCTTTTTACTTTTTCTTTTTCTTTTCTTTTCTTTTCTTTTTTTTTTTTTTTTTTTTTTTTTTTTTTTTTTGAGACATTGTTTCACTCTTGCCCAGGCTAGAGTGCAATGGTGTGATCCCGGCTCATCACAACCTCTGCCTCCCCGGTTCAAGCGATTCTCCTGCCTCAGCCACCCAAATAGTTGGGATTACAGGCATGCACCACCATGTCCAGCTAATTTTTGTATTTTTAGTAGAGGCGAGGTTTCACCATGTTGGCCAGGCTGGTCTTGAACTCCTGATCACAAGTGATCCATGGGCTTGGCCTCCCAAAGGCTGGGATTACAGGTGTGAGCCACAGTGCCTGGCAGGAGTTTGATTTTCAATTGACAGTGGCAATGACTAACTCTAGGTCTCTGTGTGAATTTATTCAGTTGGATGTTTTTGGTGGGATTGTTAGAAACTTTGAAATATATATTGAATCTCTGCAGTTAACTGTAACAGCACTAAATTATTCAACACAGAACACTGTAAGGCAAACACATAAATTCACCATAGGGAGCCAATAAAAGGTGCTAGAACCAGGGGGAAGGTTACTGATAAAATGTGACAAGGTTTTCAAACAGAGGCAATATTGTTAATTTAAATTGCAGAGACCTTATTCACACTCACCAGCAAACCGAGGAAAATGATTACAACTCATTTTGGAATATTTGGAAGATAAAACAGTCCTCGAACTCCCTGTACCTGAGTCATAGTCTAACAATGCTTTTCAAAATTTACGCTCTACCACTAAGGAAATTGAACTTTACATCCCAGTAAGCCTGGTTTCCTATTTTCTAAATCCATTACCTTTAGTATAGATTCTGCACCCTTACTCGTGTATGCTCCAATTTAGAATATTCTATGTCCTCTTTTTAGTCTAATCAACTTTAGTTCTATGTTCTTTATTCTCAGCCTAAATCCTCCACAGTTTATGTGGGCCACCTGCTCCCTGGCCCATATGAACTGTGCCTTTTCTGACTTTCTACCACGCACATATAGATGCTACTCACATGGCTCCTCTTGCACTCTGACTCCAACACTCCTTTATGCCTATTGTGGGCTACAATTGAATGATACCGTTTCATTGTCCTCACATCTCTCACATTTCCTCTGTACCTGGTGTAAGTGACCTCCATGGTTGATTATTAGAATCATTCCTTTGCATATATTTTCAACTCTTGCTTATAATACGTGCTTAACTAAACCTAGTCCAGGCATAGCTTCAACTTTCTGCCTATGATGCAACTGCCGTTATGTAGCTGAGCATGACTGACTGAAAGAAAATGTCACCATGCCAGTTAGTCTCATTTTGAATACATGATCGCTAGCCTTGAGTGGGTTCTGCTTGACGGTCTTTTCCTAGGTCCCTATTCCATTCACTCTGTCATTCTCCTAGACACGTATGTCTTGTTGTCATGTGATTGGATATTGGCTTGGTCCCCAGTTATTTGAGAAGCCTTGTTTTTCCAAGTTATAAATGACTTGGGGGCAGGAACCCATTGGCCCATGCCCCTTTTATATCCTTGATAACTCTAAGCACATAAGTACTGCCCATGTAAATAGGCCAAGATCCTTGAATAGATTCCCTATCCCACTCTCAGGATATGGCAAGAAATTTGGGGAGACTAGGAAGTTTAACTAAGTATAGAAGTCCCCAGAGTTATTTGAAATTTACCCTGATAGAGAATGCTGACAGTGAGGGTGGTGGGAAAGAAACAAATGAGGTTCCTTTGTATTCAGTGGGGGGTACCCAGTTGTTGGGAGGACCAACTCTAGAGCCAGGATATCTGGGTTTTTCAGTTGGCATCATTGGCAGCTGGCTTAGGGGATAATAAAATTGGTTGAAATGAATTGCATTTTGAAAAAACATGTAGGCAATTGGCCCTACTTTGGCAGTGGTGGAATTAGTTTCATTTTACATCAAGGTAATCTCTTTTACAAACACAAATACGACTTCTGGGGAGGACAGTGATTTCTACAAATGGCCAGTCAAAACCTTTGGAAGGTGACACAGCTGGTGACCTGAACCAAGAAGGGCTTTGGTGCTGTTTGGGTTCAGGGTAGAACAGTCATTTATGTTCGTCTGATATGTCCTCTTCTTTTTTTATTTTTTCGAGATAGAGTTTCACTCTCGTTGTTCAGGCTGGAGTGCAATGGCGAGATCTTGGCTCCCTGCAACCTCCGCCTCCCGAGTTTAAGCAATTCTCCTGTCTCAGCCTCCTGAGTAGCTGGGATTACAGGCATGTGCTACCACCACGCTCAGCTAATTTTGTGTTTTTAGTAGAGGCGGGGTTACTCCATGTTGATCAGGCTAGTCTCAAACTCCCAACCTCAGGTGATCCGCTCGCCTCAGCCTCCCAAAGTGCTGGGATTACAGGCGTGAGCCACGTGCCTGGCTTACATCCTCCTCTTAACACTCAATCTCTTGTTGAGTTTTGTGCTAGGCATGAAAGAATATATAAGCTAAGTGTAAGACATTGTCCTGTCTTCAAAAAGCTTAGTCTGGCTGTGTAAGAGATTCTCAAAGGCATGTACTTAAAACTGGGGACACGCTGCACAGTCTGGTGTTAGGTTGTGCAAGGTAGTAAGTATTCAGAAAAGACGGCAAACAGAATAGTCAGAAACACAGGAACCTGGCCTAGTTAGGTGATGGGTTCATTCACTTTCCTGTGTTATCTGAGTGCTGCCAACGGGTTCTGAGCTAATGCATATGTATGCCTAAGTGTGGGAGGAGGCAAGATGATGGGCAGAGCCTAGTCCACGATATTACCTCTGTAACTGTTTTGAAGTTTGTGTGTGTGAATGTCTGCAAAATTTAGTCAAAGTATTTGATCTAGAGATCTAATATTTTGGTAGACACTTGCTAGGAGAGCTTTCTGCTTTAAAAAGTAACATAGGAACTTAGGGGTCCATCAATGTCATATGTGTATACAATTCTCACCATTTTTCTCACTGTCAGACACACATACAAATGCTGGACTATTCCATATATTTCCCAGGGAAATCATATCTTGATAATGTTGTCATGCATTTAAAGGTAAACCTTAGCTCTGACTCTATAAGAAAACACATATAGCACAGATGGGTAACATGAAGGAAATAGTTGAACTGCGACCAGTTACTCAAGGACATACTCACTGACATTCACGTTTCTTTTTGCTGCTCTCCATTGCTGTGGCCCTTCGAACTAGCTTGGATGGAGGGTGAATAGTGTTCTGAAATGACAAAGTTTCTATAA
The DNA here is from genome assembly GCF_001604975.1 of Cebus imitator. Taxonomy (NCBI): domain Eukaryota; kingdom Metazoa; phylum Chordata; class Mammalia; order Primates; family Cebidae; genus Cebus; species Cebus imitator. The sequence continues at coordinate 3,144,991 of NW_016107342.1, read as the reverse complement.
TCCCTGCCCGCAACGAAAGTGATGGAGCAAGTTGTAGCTCAGGAGGTAACCAAGTTTAATAATGAATTTATTTTAATTGTTAATTCTTTTTAAAAATTCAGTCACTGGCTCTTTAGTCTCTTTAATGTTTAAATGTTATGTTCGTTTGGTTGGAGAGAGAAGGAAAGAGTGACATCAATAATTAAAAATGAACTGTAAGGAGAGGCAGAAATGAAACACAATGTCCTTATAACAGCATTCTCACAAAGACATGTCTGGGCTGCAGTTTCTCACCGAAGTCACTTATTTCAAGAAGTTCCTGCCTGCCACCCCCAAATTAACTATGCCAGGACCTGGCATAAACCAGTCCACATTAGACTTTATGAGATTTCTTTTGAAAAGTTAAAAAAAAATTCCTCTATTCAAGGGGAGCATTCCTAGACTGTAACACTGGATGAGGGAAAAGCCAATACCCAGTTAACATCATCATATTTTGGCAAGAATCTGAGATTTGCATCCAGTTTGAATTAATTGGGATGGCTAGTGTCACTTTACCCTTCTTTGTCCAAGTTTGTCCCAGCAATTACTAGTTCTACTTTACATCAGTAATAATGTAAAGTAATAATAAGAGCTAAGGTTTATTATTGGCTAGTAATAATAAGAGCTAAGGTTTATTGAGCTCTTATTATGCGCTGGTTGCTTGCTGAGCAAGCACTCTAATTTGTACTGTTAATGTAAGTGGCAGATTTAACAAGTTTGAGTTGAGAGTGGTTGTGGATCTTCTAATCAAAGAGGGTTGATTTAAGTGAAAATCCCAAGAAAGTGATGCATATGTACCTTAAAACATGTAAATTTGTATTTATCTGCCAACATTTTGATGTTTAGCCAAGATCTTTTCTTCTAGTATAGATCTCTTGAATGGAGTTCTGCTCTGCTTTTTGTTTTGTTTTGTTTTGTTTTTGCCTTTCATAAACCACACCCATAATTAGTGGTAGAAAATTTCCACATTTCCTTTCTTGAAAGAGCAGCAGTAACTTCAATACACTTGGGATGCATCTTGAATGCAAAAGCCTTCTAGATTTTTATGATTTTTCCACGATTTTTTCCGTTCATCTAATTCACACAATTACTTTTCAATGATTTGCCTTTTCTGAGTTTTTCTAAAGCAGTCCAAGTTATTTTTTATAAGTTTGCATGCATATTCATCTCTTTAATTAAATCAACTAGTTATAATCACTAGTACAATGGGCATAAACAGTTCTTTTTTTTTTTTTTTTTTTTTTTTTTTTTGAG
>NW_016107342.1:3129129-3143443 GCF_001604975.1 Cebus imitator | reverse complement strand
GACCAGGATGGTCTCGATCTCTTGACCTCGTGATCCACCCGCCTCGGCCTCCCAAAGTGCTGGGATTACAGGCTTGAGCCACCGCGCCCGGCTGATGGGCATAAACAGTTCTAAGAATAAACACAATTGACTGCTCTGCCTATGGAGTAGCCAGCCATTCTTTATTTCTTTAATTTTTTCATAACAACAACAACAAAATGAATAAACACAATGACTTGTTGAGAATTAGAATTTAGTTGGTCGAAGCAGAAATGTGCACACATACAAGAGAGTAAACTACTAGTCTCAAGCAGTCAATAATTCTGCAGTTATTCCCAAGGACATTGAGAAGGCCAGGTATTTTTCTTTTCTTTCTTTTTTTTTTTTTTGTTTTGAGATAGGGTCTAACTCAGCCCAGGCTGAAGTGCAGTGGCACCATCACAGCTCACTACAGTCTCAGCCTCCTGGGTTAGAGTGATCCTCATACCTCAACTTCCCTAGTAGCTGACACCACATGTGAGAGCAACCACACTCTGCTAATTGTGTGTGTGTGTGCGTGTTTGTGTGTGTGTGTGTGTGTTTAGATGAGTTCTCCCTGTGTTGTCCAGGCTGGTCTCAAACTTATGGGCTCAAGCAATACGCCTACCTTGGAGCTGGAATTACAGGCATGAGCCACTGCGCCCAGCCACAGCCGCAGCCGCTTATTTAACCTTAGTTTCTTCAAAATGAGAGAAATAATATTCCCTGCCTTCAGGGTTGCTATCGGGATCAAGTGAAATCACTTAGGTAAGTACTGGCACACAGAAGCAAGAAAATGAAACAAGATGGACAAAAACAAAAATGGAATGATCAAGATTAATGGGCTCTAACTGGATCCACTTTGCCATGGTTTCCCCAGGCCGTCAACAATCACATCTGAGACTTCAGGATTGCACCACACAGAACTGATTAAACAATATACCACACATAATTGGTTTGTTTAATACCACCCCTCCCTTGCCCTCTGCCTCCAGCATACTTCCTATAGTACAGGCAGGGTAGATCTAACTATTGAAAAGAATCCCTAACGCTTTTCCAGGGTAGAATTCTGGCTCGTCCAAAAAGGGTCCTTCTTTTAAGCGTTTTGAGAAACTAGACACTGCAACTTTATTAGTATCAGCGACGTTTGTTTGGAGCCAAATCGGCTCCAGGAGCTGCCTGGTTGAATGCAGGAGGAGTTCCACCAATGGCCCCAATTCCTTCCATTGTAGCAGCCTGACCAAAGCGTTCAGTTGTTGGTGGGGTCAATCCCAAGGTTCCATCCAGCATCATAGCGGGCAGGTCCTGGAGGAGCTGGAGTACCAGATGGCACAGGAGCGGGGGGCATGGCACCTCTGTTGTTTATGCTCATAGCACCTCCCATAGCCATCTGACCCATCCGAATCTCCTGCTGTCTCGCATCCAGGAAGGTTCCCTTGAATCCTTCCCGCTGTCGCTGCGTCATTTCTTCTTGCTGCCGCCGTATCTCTTCTTAACCGCGCCTGTGCTCTTCCTCCTGCCTGTACCCCAGTTGCTTTCGTTTTTGCACCTCTTGGTTATGCAGCGCTTCCATCCTCCGAAGTTCTTCTTGACGCCTCATCAAATCCTGTCTCTTTAGCGTGACGTGGTGCTCATGGCGTGCAATCTCCATCTCCATCTCCAGCTTCAGGAGCCTCCTTGATGTTGCAGTCCACTTGGTCCTGCTGCTGCTTCTCCATCTCAGTGAGTGCGTTCCAGCGCATGGCATACTCATACTCAAAGGAGCCAGGCTGTGCAAATCTGGGTGACTGCTCTTGTTCCTTTAAAATCCTGGTTCTTTATAACCAGCTTCTCTAGAAGTCCCTCTTCATCATCTAACTGGTCCATTGGCTCCACAGTCACAGGATGAGGAAATGTGATTAGCAGGAAGGAGCTTTCACTGCATCTGTCCAGAGCTTTCTGAGCAGCTGTCTTCCCTGACAACTCAACAATGCCTTTTCCCGAGGGCCTTCCTCAATCATCCACAGTGATGACTACAGCCATCTCCACCTGGCCAAACACAGAAAAGGCTTCTTCAGCAGTTTGTTGGACACATACTGGGGAAGGTTTCAAACTGTAATGGATGCACTATGGCAGGCAACACGCAGCTGCTTCCCTCGGAGTGGCATATTGTCCAGCCCCACTTTGGCAATCTCCTCTAGGGTTTGTGTTTCCAAGTGGATAAAGCTAAATCCTTTATCCTTATGAATGAAGACTTCACACACCTTTCCATATTTCTGAAGTAGTTTCCTCATTTCTTCCTGAGTGATGTGGAGAGGAAGATTTTCCACAAAAAGATGGCTTCATTGGGTGAAGGTCTTCTCTCCTGATTTCCTAAAATTCTGCAGGTAATAGTCAAGCCTTCATTTTGGCTGCTGGCCTGTTGCCCATTTGCAGGTATTGGCGGTGGTGGCGGCTGCTGCTGCTGCTGCTGGTGGTGATGTTGATGCTACTTTCTTGGAGTAGGATTTTGCTTCTCCAAGTTAAAAGTTTTATTACTCCGCATTTTTATACCCTTCCATTGAAGACAGCAAAGTGCCCCCCAGTCCTCTCTAACCTCGACTTCTCCTCTACGAGTAATGGTGACGACAGTGCCATTTTTCCTACCTGAGAGATCTTCTGGGCTCATGGTTTAGCTTATTCTTCACTGCTACCTAATGTGGCATTTGGCTATTACTCCATATTAATTCTTCTTTCTTTTCTTTTTTTTTTTTTTTGAGACAGGGTTCTTCTCTGTCACCCAGGCAGGACGGCAGTGGCATGATCTCAGTTCACTGCATCCTCTATCTCCTGGGCTCAGGCAAGCCTCCTGCCTCAGCCTCCCAAGTAGCTAGGTCTATAGGCCTATGGCATCAGACCTGGCTAATTTTTGTAGAGACAGGTTTCACCATGTTGTCCAGGCTGTTCTTGAACTCCTGGGCTCAAGCAATATTCTGGCCTGGGCCTCCCAAAATGTTGGGATTATAGTCATGAACCACTGCACCCAGCCTGATTCTTCCCTTCTAATAACTTGCTATGCCACATTGCAGGCAATTTGACTCAATAAATATCTAATTATCACCCTAAATAAAACTATAGTCAAAACTTTGAAATATAATAAAAAATATGACACAGACTCTGTCTTAAACAATTTCCAGTCTAGTTAGTGATAAAAAAAAATACACAAATTCTACTACATGATGTATAAAAGCAGCTGAAATTGATTTATGGTGCTTTGTCAGAATAATGATTACCTTTGAAAGTAATGACAAAGAGGAAAATGAAAAGCCTCTGGAGGGCTGTGTGACTGATCTTTATGGTTGTAATATAGATGTGTTCAATTTGGTTTTTTAAAAAAATTGACATGATTTGTATACTTTTCTGTATGTACATTATATGTCAAAATCTTTACCAAAAAATTGAAAGGGTTCAGGTACGGTGGCTCATGCTTATAATTCAAGTACTTCGGGAGGTCAAGGCAGGAGAATTGCTTAAGCCTAGGAGCTCAAGAACAGCCTGCGCAACACAATGAGATTCCAACTCTACAAAATTAAAAATTAAAAAATGAGTCGGGCATGGTGGCCTCCGCCTGTAGTCCTAGCTACTTGGGAGGCTCAGGAGAGAGGATCACCTGAGCCTAGGAGGTTGAGGCTGCAGTGAGCCACTGTACTACTCCAGCCTGGGCAACAGAACAAGACCCTATCTCAAAAGAAAGAAGGAAAGAAAGAAAGAGAGAGAGAAAGAGAGAAAGAAAGAAGAAAAAGAAAGAAAGAAAGAAAGAAAGAAAGAAAGAAATAAAGAAAGAAAGAAAGAAAGAAAGAAAGAAAAGAAAGAAAGAGAGAGAGAAAGAAAAAGAAAGAGAAAGAAAAGAGAAAAGAGAATTAGCTCTTCAGTGAAAAATAAAAGATGAGCATGAGAGGAGGGGGCGAGATGGCTGAATAGGAATAGCTCCAGTCTGCAGCTCCCAGTGAGACCAACGCAGAAGCTCTCATGTCAATCAAGTATCATTAGAACTCACCTGTAAAAGTCAAACACCTGTCACGCCATGCAACTCCAGAGAAGGTATATCCAAGCTTTCTGAATATGCATAGTGCTCCTCCCTTCAGATGTCCTGCATCTCTCCAAATGGACACTGACCAGCATCTGCAGATAATTTCTCCGTAGAGGTCTCTCCCATCAATTCTCACTGCAGTTTAGTGGGAAGCAACATGTGGCAGAACACACTTTATAATTTTTCAGCATGCCCTTCTTGCAAGGTTTCACATCACACTTCAGACTTTAGGAGCTGGTTTGAGTTGGGAAGTTCAAAACAAGAAGAAACTGGTTTGGAATCTGAATGGCAAAAATGCCTGAAGTTTATGGAAATCCAAAGAAACAGGCATATTGGTCTTCTAACGACTTCTAAACCTGGAATGTGGTCAATAGAAGCTACACAAAGGCAAATGTTACTATTTCTATATTCATATATAGCATAACTACCCCTTGTGTTTATATTTGCTTTTATATTTGGAAAACAGTAAATGACAAAGAAACTATCTCAGTAAAAAACAGACAACCTAGAGAATAGGAGAAAATATTTGCAAACTATCCATCTGACAAAGGTCTAATATTCAGCACTTATAAGGAACACAAACAAATTTATAAGAAAAAAACAAACAGTCCCATTAAAAAGTAGACAAAGACATGACACTTTTCAAAAGAGACATGTATGTGACCAACAAGCATTTAAAAAACGCTTGACATCACTAATCATTAGAGAAATGTAAATCAAAACCACAATGAGATACCATCTCACTTCAGTCAAAATTGCTTTTATTAAAAAGTCAAACCATAACTAATGCTGTCAAGGCTGGAGATAAAAGAGAATGCTTATACAGTGTTGGTGGGAATGCAAATTAGTTCAACCATTGTGGAAAGCAGTGTGGCAATACCTCAACAAACTAAAGACAAAAGTAACATTCAACCCAGCAATCCCATTGTTGGGTATACACCCAAAGGAATATAAATCACTCTGCCATAAAGACACATGCACATGTATGCTCATTGCAATTCTATTCACAATAGCAAAGACACTGATTCAACTGAAATGCCCATCAACAACAGACTGGATTTTTTTTTTTAAAGTGGTGCTTATACACTGTAGAATACTATGCAGCCATGAAAAAGAATGAGATCATGTCCTTTGCAACAACATGGATGGAGCTAAAGGCCATTATCCTTAGCAAACTAACACAGGAACAGAAAGACAATTACTGCATGTTCTCAATTATAAGTGGGCGCTAAATCATAAGAACTTGTAACCAGAAAGAAGGAAATAACAGATACTGGGGGCTACTTCAAGGGGGAGGATGGGAGGAGGGAAAGAATAAGGAAGAATACTTATTGGGTACTATGCTTATTACTGGGTGATAAAATAATCTGTATATAAAATCTCCGTAACACGAGTTTATCTTCAAAAGAAACTTTTCACATGTACCTCTGAACCTGAAGTAAAAGTTAAAAGAAATAAACTATTAAAAAATAGGCTGGGTGCAGTGGCTCATGCCTGTAATCCTAGCACTTTGGGAGGCTGAGGTAGGTAGATCACCTGAGGTCAGGAGTTGAAGACCAGCCTGGCCAACACTGTGAAACCCTGTCTCTACTAAAAACACAAAAATTAGCCAGACATGTTGGCAAACACCTGTAATCCCAGCTACTTGGGAGGCTGAGGCAGGAGAATCACTTGAACCTGGAGGTGGGGGTTGCAGTGAGCTGAGATTGTGCCACAGCACTCTAGCCTGGGCAACAAGAGTAAAACTCCATTCAAAAAAAAAAAAAAAAGACAATATATACTTAGCATAATAGCTTTGTGGAATTGAATTTATAGTTGCAGTCATGAATAATGAAACCTGAATTGTAAAATATTTTTAAATGATTATTTTGATGATTATTTTGTGAATTAGTTACTATAGAGATAAACATTTCTGGTAACTGTTTGCTGAATGCCATAAGAAAAAACATGTGGTATACTTTAATCAAACCAAAATACTAGGGTTTGATAAAGCTTAATCAAATTTTTAAATAACTATGTACCTTAGATTTTTTAAAGTTATTCTCTTCAATAAACAAAATTTTCAGTTACCTCAAATCTTGCATATTAAATCCAAAAGAAATAGAAATAGTTACATCTTCAAGAATTGTTGAATCCTCGTGGACAAAATTATAGGCTCAATAAAGCAGACTTGGGGAAAAAAAAAAAAGATGAACACAAGGCAAAATCTTGGTCTTCAAGGCCCAATCTTGTTGCCATAAAAAGATCATAAGTGAAAAGTTGGAGATAAAGAGACTATATCAGAATGAAAGACATCATGGAAGGTAGATTTAGTTTGCCTGGTAAGGACAAGGGTGAGGTGGGAGAGGGCAAGAGGAGAGCATTTCTGAAGCACATGCTTTGAATAGCAAGCACAGAGATATAGTACTGGCCCAAAGGACAGCACCTTTTCCAATTTGGCTGGGATATCGGGTACAATATAGGCAACAATGAGAAAGAAGCCTGGAAAAATAGGTTATAAATGCTGGATATTAGACCTTTGTCAAACGGATAGTTTGCAAATATTTTCTCCTATTCTCTAGGTTGTCTGTTTTTTATTGAGATAGTTTCTTTGTCATTTATTGTTTTCCAAATATAAAAGCAAATATAAACACAGGGGATAGTTATGCTATATATGAATATAGAAATAGTAACATTTTGGCTGGGATATCAGGTACAATGTAGGCAACAATGAGAAAGAAGCCTGGAAAAATAGGTTATAAATCCATTGTGGGGAAGGCCTTGAAAATCCGACTGGGGAATATGCACTCTATTCAATAAGAAACAGGGAGCTGGCCGGGTGTTGTGGCTCACACCTGTAATCCCAGCACTTTGGGAGGCTGAGGCGGGAGGATCACAAGGTCAGGAATTCGAGACCAGCCTGGCCAACATGGTGAAATCCTGTCTCTACTAAAAATACAAAAATTAGCTGGGTGTGGTGGTGGGCACCTATAATTCCAACTATTCGGGAGCCTGAGGCAGGAGAATCATCTGAACCTGGGAGACGGAGATTGCAGTGAGCCAAGATCGTGCCATTGCACTCCAGCCTGGGTGACAGGGTGAGACTCTGTCAAAAAGAAAGAAAAAAAGAGAGGAGAAAAGAAAGAAAGAAGAAAGAGAAAGAGAGAAAGAAAGAAGAGAGAAAGAGAAAGAAAGAGAGGGAGAGAGAGGGAGGAAAAGAGGAAGGAAGGGAGGGAAAGAAAGAAAGAAAGGGAGAGAAAAAAAGAAAAGACATAGGGAGCCATTGAAGATTTTTGAGTAGCCCGGGTGACACGTGAGACTCTGTCTCAAAGAAAGAGAGAAAGGGGGAAAGGGAGAGAGAAAGAGAGAGAGAGAGGAAAAGAAAGAAAGAGAAAGAGAGAGAGGAAAAAATGACGTAGGGAGCCATTGAAGATTTTTGAGCAGGTACACCTTTGCGAGCTCAAACAATTGGTAGTGGGAGAGGAATGCAGGAGCAAAGGAACAGGAACTAGAAACTGAGCAATCAGTTAGGAGTCTGTCTCAAATGAAATAAGAGAAAGACCTGAGGACTTGAACCAGGTTGTAAGCATCACACATAGAAAGGGCAGGTTGAGGGCAGATGTCACCATAGAAAGAGACTTAGCTGGGTGTGGTGGCTCATACCTGTAATCCCAGCACTTTGGGAAGCTGAGGGCGGGCAGATGAATTGAGCTTGAGTTCAAGACCAGCCTGGCCAACATGGTGAAACCCCGTCTCTACTAAAAATACAAAAATTAGCCTGGCGTGGTGGTGTGTACATGTAGTCCCAGCTACTCAGGAGGCTGAGGCAGGAGAGTCACTTGAACGCGGGAGGCAGAGGTTGCAGTGAGCTGAGATCACGCCACTGCACTCCAGCCTGAGTGACAGAGTAACTACATCTCAGAAAACAAAACGAAAAAATAAATAAATAAATAAGAAAGACTTGATAGAACTTGAAAACCAATTGGAAACAGACTAAAGGGAGACAGAGCAAAGACAGACAATAGACCGGCTGTCCTGGAAGATACTGGTGTATTTGCTATGAGAAAACTCTAAACAATTAAACCTTTTTCTTTCCCTCTGTTCTGTCTTAATTAAACTTCATCTTTTTGAGAACAGACTGTACGTCATAATTGCTTGTATCCTCACCTCCTAAGCTGATGCTTTGAACATAAAGGTACTCAGAAAAATATTTGGTTTTGATTGTTATCATGACGGGAACAGCATGCAGCCAAGACCTCCCCCATTGCTTCAGATAGATGAGAATTTGACTCCACTTTCAGTTTTAGCTTTGCCAAATTCAATAATGCCTTGGTCTCACAAACTAGTTGAGCAGGAAAGAATTTCCAAAGGCTATCAAAGAGTCGCCACATGTCAAACATCCTTGTGTTTAATTCAAGGGATATTTGGGCGTAAGATTTAGGATTTTTTCCCAAAGAACCTCTTCGTTCAACCAGCATGTATTTTAAGTATCTTCTATGTGTCCGGTGTGTTAAGGAACTCACAGAATTTGGAAAGTTCTTCTTACGTAAATTTATGGGGTTTCAAATTTTAGACATTAGCAATCAAGATGTGAATGGGTACCTTTAATGGCACTTAGCTGTCAGATTATGATCTAATTTAAAGTAGTCTTGTAATCAGCTTGGTTCAGTGTTCTAGAAACATAGTCCTTGGGCTTTTTATTGTTTTCTGAAACTAACTTTAGCACCTGGGCTTTATATGAAGCCAGAAACTGACTTTCTAAAATACACTCTGAAAGGCAGTGTGGGTATTGGGTTTTTAAAAAACAACCTTGAATTATTTTTTCATTACTGAAAGGTTGTGCATTTTATTTCCTATGCTCTGGACAAATGCTGCCCAGAAAACATTTTGCACTGATAGAAATGTTCATTCTGAGCTATCTCCACAATAGCCACATGTGACTACTAAGCACTTGAAATGTAGTTGGAGTGACTGAATAACTCTATTTGATTTAAATTTGATTAATTTTGATGTAAAATTTAAATAGTCACATGTGAGTAGTGACTACCGTGTTGGGTAGCAAGCACAGACCAGGATATTAGTAATTACCTTTCCCAAGAGTGCTCAATCCTCCCAACAGCACAACTTAATGCTGAATAAATGTTTTATACAAAGAATACTGACCTTTTATGTCAATTATTTTGTTTAACTTTCTCAGGAACTTGATGGGGAGAATAAGGAGTCCCATGTCATTAATTCGGTTAGATTCCATATGTATTTATCGGCCACTTACTAAGTGTCAAACTCTGCTAGTGTAGGGGATACTTTGGGGAAGATGGTCTTTGTTTTACAGCAACTCATAGGCAATTGGGTTTCATTTAAGATTTATTAATATCTCTTTATTTTCACCAAAGAGTGCTGTATAACTTATAATTATGTTGATAGTAAAATGAGTAGATGTTATTTCATTTGCACATTGCTTCAACTAATGTTTATTGATGACTCTTTTTGAATTAGAGCTCCTAAAGAGCAGAAAAAATAACTTTCATCTCTCTCCCCGCCAGTGTGAAATCCAGTATACAAAGGGGTCAAATAGTATGTAATGAAATAAAAAAGAATGAATAAATAAAAGAATGCCAGGCAGGTACTAGATGTTATGATTTCAATCATGGGTGCCATTGACAAGTTCACAGTTTAACCAGAAGATTAGACATATATTATTTACCTAATATAACATTGCAGTTCCCAGAGTGTGTGCCGTGGAAACTCTAGTCTTGAGGAATAATCTAAGAAAAGGTAAGACCGTGGTCAAATAAGTATGTGGAAATTTTTGCGTAGGTTTGCAGTTCACTCCAGGATATTCAAGCCTCTGGGAAGTCCTGAAGTAAAGAAACTTAATTAATCTATTTGCCAAATTACTTTTATTTGCTCTTTTTGCATAGTATCCATTAACATGTCACAGAGCTAATGTTCTGAAAAAATACACTTCAGACATCTACCATAGATATGTCATAATTATCTATTATTATGAATGCAGGGTATATTTAACATTCAAAATTCAATCAAAGTTATTGACCATAACAACAGACAAAAGAAAAATAATATGTTCATCTTAATATGTATAAAGTAAGCAATAAAGATTGCAGGATGTGAGATTAGTATGTAAAAATTATAATTCTATATACTAGCATTGAATATCAGAAATGGAAATAAATGAAAATGGTATCACTTACAATAGCATCAAAAATATACAACACATAAGAATAAATCTGGAAATTACAGAATGTTGTAAGAGAAATTAAAGAAAAATAAATGGAGAGATATACCACGCTCATAGAACAAAAGTCAATATTGAAAAGAATTAGTTCTCCCAAATTTGACTTGTAGATTCAAAGCAATCTCAATCAAAATTTCAGCAGCAATTTTTATAGAAGTTGACAAGTCAATTTTTCCAACATTCTAAAGGGGGCTGGACATTGTGGGTCACATCTGTAACCCCAGTACTTTGGGAGGCCAAGGGAGGAGGATTGCTTGAGCTTAGGAGATCAAGACCAGCCTGGACAACATAACAAGACCCAGTCACTGTGAATAAATAAAAATTTTAAAAAATTAATGAGGCATGGTGGCTCATGCCTGTAGTACTTGCTACTCAGCAGGATGAGGCAAGAAGATCGCTGTGCCCAGAAGTTAGAGACTGCAATGAGCAATGATCACGCCACTGCACTCCAGCCTGGGCAACAGAGTGAGATCATGTCTTTAAAAATAAAATAAAATCAGGCTGGGGATGGTGGCTCATGCATGTAATCTCAGCACTTTGGGAGGCCGAGGGAGGCGGATCATGATGTCAGGAGATCAAAACCATCCTGGCCAACATGGTGAAAGCCCATCTCTACTAAAAACACAAAAATTATCTGGGCGTGGTGGCATTCGCCTGTAGTCCAGCTACTTGGGAAGCTGGGGCAGGAGAATCACTTGAACCCGGGAGGTGGAGATTGTAGTGAACTGAGATCGGGCCACTGCACTCCAGCCTGGCAACACAGCAAGACTCTTGTCTCAATAAATAAATAAAAATAAAGTAAGATTCTAAAGAAAATGCAGACAATAGTAACACAACATACTGAGGGCAGCGGGGAGGAGAAGTTAAAGTTTTTGTGTGCGATTCAATTTAAGTTGTTATCAACTTAAATTAGACTGTTATAACTATAAGCTCTTTTATGTAAATCCTAAGTTAACCCCCAAAAACATATCTATAAAAGTAACACAAGAGAAAAAGAGAAAAGAATCAAAGCGTATCAATACAAAAAAAAAATCAACAAAACACAAAAGGATGACAGTAAGAGAGGAAAAGAAAAAAAAAAAAAAAAAAAAAAAAAAAACTACAAGACTAACAGGAAACAACAAAATGACAATAGTAAATCTTTCCCTGCCAGTGGCTACTTTAAATGTCAGTGGAATAACTTCCCAATCAAAAGACATAAAGTGGCTGAATGGATTTTTTTTTTTTTTAAATACCCAACTCTATGCTATCTACAAGGAACTCACTTTGAATTTAAGGATACACATAAGAGGAAAGTGAAGGGACAGAAAAAGATATTTCATGTAAATTGTAACAAACAGAGAGCAGGTGGCTATATTAGACAAAATAGGCTAAATCAAATTCTGTCATAAGAGACAAAGAAGGACATTATATAATGATAAAAGATCAGTCCACCAACAAGATATAAATAATATAAACACATATACATCCAACATCAGAGTACCTAAATATATAAAGCAAATATTGACAGAGAAAATACTGAAAGGAGAGATAGACAACAATATCATCATAGTAGAAGACCTTAATGCTTTATTTGGAGTAACGGATAGGACATCCAGATAGATCATTAAGGAAACAAAGAACTTGAACAATGTTATAGACCAAAGGGGCATATCAGACATATATAGAACATTCCAACAGCAACAGAATATACATTCTTCTCAAGTGCGCATGGAATTTCCTCCAGGAAAGATCACATTAGGTCACAAAAAAATACCTTCACAAACTTAGGAAGACTGAGACATCATATGCCTTCTCTGGCCACAGTGGTATGAAACTAGAAATCAATAACAGGAGGAAAACTGGAAAATTTAGTAATATGTGGAAATTAAACAGTATACTCTTGAATAACCATTGGGTCAAAGAAGAAATCCAAAAGGAAATTAGAAAATACCTTAAGATAAGTGGAAATGAAAACACAACATACCAAAACTTATGGGACACAGTGAAAGCAATATTAAGAGCAAAGTTTATTGTGATAAACGCCTACATTAAAAAGAAGAATGATCTCAAAGATGTCAAATAAAAAACCTATTTTTATACCTCAGGGAGTTAGAAAATGAACAAACCAAGTCCAAAGTTAGCAGAAAGAAAAAACTAGCAAAGATTAGGGCAGAATCAAACAAAACCGATTTTCTTTTTTTTTTTTTGAGACGGAATCTTGCTCTGTCACCAAGGCTGGAGTGCAATGGTATGATCTCACTCACTGCAACCTTCAGCCTCCTGGTTTGGTTCAACTGATTCTCCTACCTCAGTCTCCCAAGTAACTGGTATTACAGGCACATGCCACCACGCCTGGCTAATTTTTGTGTTTTTAGTAGAGGCAGGGTTTCACCATGTTGGCCAGGCTGGTCTTGAACTCCTGACCTGCAGTGATCTGCCCACCTAGGCCTCCCAAAGTGCTGGGATTACTGGTGTGAGCCACTGTGCCTGACCGGAATTGAAAATTGGAAAAAAAAAAAAATCAACAAAATCACCTAGTTGGTTTTTGAAAAGATAAAATTGACAAAACCTTAGCTAGATCAATTAAGAAAAGAGGAGCGGAGACTCAAGTAAATCAGAAATGAAAGAGTCAACATTACAATCAAAACCACAGAAATAAAAAGGATCATAAGAGACTGCTATGAACAGTTATACACCAACACACTGAATAACCTGGAGGAAATAGATAAATTCCTGGAAACATACAACCTTCTAAAACTAGAAGACATAGAAAAACAGAGAAAGGCTAGAAGACAAAAAGACATAGAAAATCTGAAAAGACATATAACTAGTATGAAAATTGAATCAATAATCAAAAACCTCCCAACCAGAAACAGATGGCTTAACTGGTAAATTCTACCAAATATTTAAAGAAGCATTAATGCCAATCCTTCTTAAATTCTTCCAAAAAATTGAATAAGAGGAAACAGTTTAAAACGTGTTTCACGAGGTCATGAAACAAAGCCAGACAAGACAACACAAGAAAACTACAGGTCAATGTCCTTGATAAATAGAAATGGAAAAATTTTCAACAAAATACTAGCAAACCAATTCCAACAATACGTTCAAAGGATCACATGGCATGACCAAGTGGGATTTTTCCCTGGAATGAAAGGATGGTTTAACATACAAAAATCAATTAATGTAATTGATATGGTTTGGCCATGTCCCCACCCAAATTTCATCTTGAATTGTAGCTCCCATAATTCCCTTATGTTGTGAAAAGGACCCAGTGAGAGATGATTGAATGATGGGAGCGGTTTCCTTCATATTGTTCTCACAGTAGTGAATAAGTCTCATGAGATCTGATGGCTTTATAAGGGGAAACCTCTTTCACTTGGCTCTCATTCTCTTCTGTCTGCCACCACGTGAGATGTGTTGATTGTGAGGCCTCCCCAGCTACATAGAATTGTGGGTCCATTAAACCTCTTTCTTTTGTAAATTGCCCAGTCTCAGGTATGTCTCTATCAGAAGCATGAGTGAAAATGGACGAATACAGTGATATACCACATGAACAGAGTAAAGGATAAAAATTCCATGGTATCTCAATAGACGCGGAAAGATCATTTGACAAAATTAAGCACTCTTTCATGATCAAAACTCTTTGAGGGAAGTTACGCTTATTTTTTTTTTTTTTTTGTCTTTTTGTTTTTTTCCTTTTTGTGGAGAACGGGGTCTCGCTATATTGCCCAGGCAGGTCTCGAACTCCTGGGCTTAAGCTATCCTCCCGCCTCTGCCTCCCTAAGAGCTGGGATTACAGGCGTGAGCCACAGCGCCCGGCAAAACTCTTAAACTAGAAATAGAAGTAGAGTATCTGAACATAATAAAGGCCATATATGAAAAGCCCACAGCTAACATTATACTCAGTGGTGAAAGCTAAAATCTTTTCCTCTAAGATCAAGAACAAAACAAGGATGCCTGTTCTTACCACTTCCTTCCTTCCTTCCTTCCTTCCTTCCTTCCTTCCTTCCTTCCTTCCTTCCTTCCTTCCTTCCTTCTTTCTTTCTTTCTTT
>NW_016107342.1:3107636-3128734 GCF_001604975.1 Cebus imitator | reverse complement strand
TTTTTTTTGAGACAGAGTCTCACTCTGTTGCCCAGGCTGGAGTGCAGTGGTGCGATTTCGGCTCACTGCAACCTCTGCCTCCCAAGTTCAAGCAATTCTCCTGCCTCAGACCCCTAAGTAGCTGAGATTACAGGTATGCACTGCCATGCCAGGCTAATTTTTGTATTTTTAGTAGAGACGGGATTTCACCATGTTGGCCAGGCTGATCTTGAACTCCTGACCTCAAGTAATCCGCCCACCTCAGCTTCTCAGAGTGCTAAGATTACAGGCATGAGCCACTGTGCTTGACCTAGTCCTTAACATAGTCTTTTAAGTCCTAGCCAGAGCAATCAGACAAGAAAAAGAAATAAAAGGCATCCAAATTAGACAGAAAGAAGTAAAATTGTTCCTGCTTGCAGACTACATAATATTTTATATACATAGAGAATGAGAAGG
The DNA here is from genome assembly GCF_001604975.1 of Cebus imitator. NCBI lineage: Eukaryota > Metazoa > Chordata > Mammalia > Primates > Cebidae > Cebus > Cebus imitator. Next base: position 3,128,299 of record NW_016107342.1, on the reverse strand, counting down.
AGAGAAGACCCCAAAGACCCCATAAACAGAAACAATTCGAACCAATAACCTAATTAAGTAGTTGCCATATGCAAAATCAACATCCAAAAATCAGAGGCACTTTAATACGCTAACAACGAGCTGTCTGAAAAGGAAATTAGGAAAACAATTCCACTTATAAAGCACCAAAAAGAATAACATATTAATGAATAAACTTAACTAAGCAACTGAAAGATATGTATACTGAAAACTGCAAAACACTAAAGACATTAAGGAAAGCACAAACAAAACAAAAGACATCCTGTGTTTATGGTTTGGAAGACAATATTGTTAAAATGTTCATACTATCCAAAGTGATCTACAGATTTAATGAGATTCCTGTTAAAATCCCAACAGCATTCTTTGCAAAATTAGAAAAAATATTTGTACTTCATATGGAACCCCAAAAGAAAAAATGCAAGTGAGACCACAGGCATGCACCACCATGCTGGCTGATTTTTAATATTTTTGTAGTGATGGTGTCTTGCCACGTTGTCTAAGCTGGTCTCAAACTCCTGGGTTCAAGCGATCCTCCTGCCTCGGCTTCCCAAAGTTGGATTACAGGCTTGAGCCACCATGTCTGGCCAAAACTATTTTAACAACAACAACAAAAAAAAAAAAAAATTTTTTTTAAATGGCTAAAAGATTGAATAGACACTTCACCAAATGATATATATGGATAGTAAATAAGCACATGAAAAAATGCCCAGTAAAATTTTTCATGGGGATAATGTGAGCCAACACCGCAATGAGGAACAACTACACAAATTTTAGAATGGCTATAATTAAAAAGCTGATGATACCAAATGTTGTGAGGCTCTGGAATAACTGAAAGTCCCATATGCTACTGGTGGGAATGTATAGTCACCACTTTGGAAAGCAGCTTGACAGTTCCTAAAAAGCTATTCTTGTCTGAAGAAATAGAGTAGGCGTTTCTTCCCCCTATGCTTCCCATTTTGTTCAGCCAAACTCCCTGACAATGCATCTAAAACAAACATAAGAAGACTCTGAAAGGTAGGAAGAAGACAGACGGGCTAAAGACCTTGGCTGTGATGTGGCAGTGAGTTTCCTGGGGTTTTAAAAATTGCTTTTATAGGTCGGGCGCAGTGGCTCATGCCTGTAATCCCAGCATTTTGGGAGGTCGAGGTGGGCAGATCACCTGAGGTCAGTAGTTTGAGATCAGCCTGATCAATATGGTGAAACCTTGTCTCTACTAAAAATACAAAAAATTAGCCAGGCGTGGTGGTGGGAGCCTGTAGTCCCAGCTACTCGGAAGGCTGAGACAGGAGAATCGCTTGAACCCGAAAAGTGGAGGTTGCAGTGAGCTGAGACGGCACCACTGCACTCCAGCCTGGGCGACAGAGCAAGACTCCATCTCAAAAAAATAAAAAGAATAATAAAAAGAAAAAGAAAAGAAAAGAAAAAAAATTGCTTTATATATCCCAGATTGGATGCTGGAGAAGCCAGTAACACAGAAATGTCAATAGGTGCAGATTTTAAAAAGCCTTAAGAAAGGCTTTTTCTCTTTACCCATGATGGTTAATTTTATGTGTCAATTTGAGTGGCCCAAGGGATGCCCAGAGAGCTGCTAAAACATTATTTCTTGTGTCTGTAGGAGTGTTTCTGGGAGAGGTGGGTATTTGAATTGGTAGACTGAGTAACGATCTGCCCTCACCAGAGTGAGTGAGCACCACCACATCCATTGAGGGCCTGAGCAGAACAACAAAAAGGGAAAAGAATGGTGGGTTTGCTCTCTCTGTCTGAGCTGGGATATACATCTTCTCAGTCTTTGGATATTAGCACTCTTGGATCTTGGGCCTTTGGACTTGGACCAGGATGTTTGCCAACAGCTTCCCCAGTTCTTGGGCCTTCAGACTGAGACTGGGACTTTCAATATTGGCTCCACTGGTTCTCAGGCTTTGGGCTTGGACTGGAACTGTAACATTGGCTTTCCTGGGTCCTCAGCTTGCAGATGTCAGGCTGTGGGACTTCTTAGCCTCCATAATCGCATGAGTCAATTTCTCATAATATTTTTTTTTCTGTGTATCTCTATGTATCCCACCAGTTCTGTTTCCCTGAAGAACCCTGACTAATACTTGCAAAAGGATCAGGAAAGGGGACTCTTGGTAAGACAGAAAATTTTTAGGCAATAAGTGCTCCACTGTAGCCAAACACCACAGGAAAAAAAAAAAACTGTGGCCCTACCCCGACTCCTGCCAGCAAAGGCTGCATGGAGAGCATAGACTTGTACCCTTGCCAGATTGTAGTGCAGTGCCCCAGGACCCCTACTGGGGTAATACTGAAGGCCAAATGCAGCACTGAGACCTTCATCCCCACTGGGGTAAAAAGAGGTCACTTTTTTCTCTGGAACATCAATGGAGATCACTTGGGGAGTCTGGAAGTTTACCTCCACTCAATGGTAATGAAATATCCCCCTCTTCTTCCACTGTTATATCAGAGGATATCTGGTGGAGAGTTAGGATTTTTGCCATATCCTAAATGCTAAAAGGGACCCCCCTCCCGTGGTGTCCATGGAGGCCACAGTGATGAGCCGGATCTCTCACCCCTGCCCAGCAGTAATGAGGCTGAATGGAAAACATGTACTTCTATGGCTATTTGCTGGTAACAAGGCATTAGCCATCCCCTCCCCTGCTGAAATGGTGTGAGGGGAAGTCAGCTAAATAGACAGTTTAAATAAGATCTAAATTCTTATATATTTTTATTTTCTCATATTTCTAGTAAAAAGAAGAAACATGAAGATCTTAAACTGAATTTTTAAAAAAAGTCAATAGCTACCAACATCAAGATGACAGGATGTTAGAATTATCTGACAAATATTTTATAGTAGCCATCATAAAAATGCCTTAAAAGGCAATTATAAGCATGCTTGAAACAAGTGAAAAAATAGCATCTCAACCAAAAATTAGAAAGTCTCAGAAAAAAAATAGAAGACATAGGGAAGAATCATTTGAAACATTTAGAACTAAAAAATGTAGTAACCAAAATTAAAAACTTGGTGAATGGGCTTAACAGCAGAATAGAAGAGACAGGAAAGAATCGGCGAACTTGAAGGCACAACAATAAAAATCACCCAAACCGAACAACGGAGAGAAAATACACTGAAAGAAAAGTGAGCTTCAGGAACCTGTGTGAGTTTAACAGAAGATCCAATATCATGCCATTGGTGACTCAGAGAGAGGAAAGAGGACAGGCTGAAAAAGTACTCAAAGAAATATGATTGAAAACTCCCCACATTTGACAAAAGAAAAACCTACAGGTTCAAGAAGCTGAATGAACCCCAAACAGGATAAACCTAAGGACATCTACACTAAAACATAGTTAAAGTCAAACTTCTAAAAACTAAAGAGAAAACAAAAACAAGAACTTGCAATATCTAGCGGGGCATAGGACTATAAGATAATTTTGATATACTTCTAACCGAGAAGAAAAATTATGAAAGAATAATGCTTTGGGAACCTTTACATAAATCTCTATATTTTCATTCCAAGCCTCTAACATAGTTTCCAGGCATGGGATAGAGATATGACAAGTAGAATCATTCATCATAGGTGAGCACTTGTTTAGAAGCAAGACTGTCTAGATGGGACAAATTTTTTTTTTTGAATTAAGAAAGTAAGAAAATTAAAGAATGGCAACTCTATAGGCAGAGTAGCCGATAGGACAACTTCTCAAAGTCTTTTCCAATAATTTGTACACACCAGAGAAGGAATCAAAGACTATGGAACAGAATGGACCTGATTGCATTACATGACCCAGTGCATATGACAATACCTTCTGAAACAGACCTGCTAGGTGGTGCTAGTTGGCATCACACTTCAAGCCACAGTTAATTTCTACTATTGAAGTATAAGCTAGAAAAACAGCCTTTTAAACAATGAAGTTATACCATACCATGATATATGTGTAAGAGGTCCTAATTACCAATTGCTTAATGTTTATTGTGTAGGTGGGAACTACTTTAAAGATAGAATTATAAATGCTGGATTTTTTTTTTTTTAATAAAGATGGGGTCTTGCTATGTTGTCCAGGTTGGTCTCAAGCTCCTGGCCTCAAGTGGTCCTCCTGCTTTGGTCTTCCAAGGTGCTGGGATTATAGACATGAGCCACAGCACCGGATTTTTAAAAAAATTCCACTTAGAGTATCATTGACAACAGGCAGATAATTTAATTCTCTGAAGGAAAATTCTTATCATTACCTCTCTGGCTTTGTCAATATAAAGAAGTCAAAGCATTTTCCCTTTCTGTGGCTTTCGGCTGGGGTTCTCTGAGCAGATGCTTAATCATGAATGACTGTTTCCAAATCCCATCAATTCTGCGATTTTGCTGTAAGCAAAGGTGGAGCTTCAGGGAGCGATCTGGTTCTCTTTTTTGCTTTGGATAATGCTTCTGGGTCCTCACTTATCTGTAAAACATGGAATCTAGTCATGACCTCCCATGCTTCACAGCTTGTGGTAATAATAGTAATATCATGTATTTTACATAGAGCATTTATACATGATATTTATTGTCTTCATATTACTTTAACATAGAAATTTTGTCATTTGTCCAAGTAACACATTAAACTCAATGGCAGAACCAAAATATGAGCTAAGATTTCTTCAATTTCACTGTTTTTTCTCATAAAAATCCTAATTTTAGGGACATTTCAAGTAGAAATAATGGAGAAAATGAGGTAGCTTAGTGAACAAGGTAATGATGTTTTTCTAGTGACAAAGAAAATTTAAGTGAGAGGAAATAAAAACTGCTGCCCACTCTTCAGCTTTGCCTCCTGCCATTCTCCCCATGTGCTTTTTCTACTTCAGCCTCACTGGTCTTCTTCTATACCTGGAGTAGATTACATTCTTCCCCCACTTCCGGATTTTCACAGAAAATCTCCTTTCCACTTGGACCCTTTCTTTACCCACTCAGTTTCCCTCCCCTGATTATTAAGATTTTCATTGACATATTTCTACTTCTCAGTCCAAATAAGACCCATGTCTGACTTAGGTCAAGTTTTCCCCAAAGCAGATTCTGAGACAAAGGCTTTCATGTGACTATATAGCAGGAGCGAGAACAGAGGAGTGAAAGAGGGAGAAAGATGAGCCAACATAAGGATGCATTATTGAGTTGACCTCTGCTATGGGCTACTAGTTGCTTGATCACCCAGGACCTTCTGAGAATCTTATGGAATGTATCCCAGAGCCTCTTGGCCATTTATCCATTTGCTCTTACAGGGTAGTTGGTTGAAAGAGATTTGGCTGTCAGCTCAATGTTATATGAGGTTTAAAATTTTCTAGATGACATACTTTTTAAAATACAAACAAATGAAGCTGTTGGTCTCTGGACACTCCCTCATCTTTGAGCCCCTGAACTACAGCCAAAGCTCTAACAAATGGGTAGAACCAAGATCTGTGAGCTCCACTCTGTTTATATTTATCATAGCAATCCTTGTAGTCATATAATTATGTCATAGACCCTACCGTTCAAGCATTACACCCACCACATAACCCAATGCTTCTCATCCCAGTCACTCAGGTAAGAGTCTTAGTAACTGTGATGCTACTGCACACCAAGGTTTATAAACACCCTTCCTACTGCCATCTTATTGGTGAGTGATCTAGCTCCAAATTCCTATTCTGAGGGTCAACTTCCTAGAGCCACACCTGATTGCAATGGTCTTATCCTGGGTTGACCTCAAAGCAGAGTCTCTGAAATAAGGACTTACACGAGTAAGAAGCAGTGGGGTGTTGATGAATGTTTATCAACTTGTTCTTCAGGAAAAAATGAAGGCATATAGGTATATGTACAAAGGTTTATTATAAATTTTACTGACATAAATTATATATAGTGCATAATTTCCAAATAGTAAACTGTATATTGCTTTTTATGGTAAATTCTATATAGCTGATTGATGTTCACAGAATGCTTTCATCGATTTTTGCTGGTCTCCTATTCATAGTCAACCTATATTTGTGATTGACAGTAAGTACAATTGCAATATGAATGTTGATTCATCTACACTAATAAGATGAAAGTGAAAATAGGATAAAGTGTGTTGACTTTACTCATTCATCAATGATGTGCGTTTTTTTTGCTGAGTCAAGTAATAGTTTAGACATGCTTTTTGTGCTGTTCATAACTGCTATAGACATACCTTGAAGTTTAATCTATTAACATTTTCTCTATCATATTCTTAAGCTTAGACAATCAACAAGACAATCACATCCTAATTTGTAGCATTTGCCTATTTCTGTGATGTAAATTCTTCTACCGTGGTTAATGTAAAGCTACTAATGTGGTGTTACTGAATGTAGACTTGGGAAGAGAGGCAACCTAGCCCAGCATTAAAAAGCACTTCGACCAAACAGACACAATAGATGTAAATAACTTCAAGAGTACAGATAATGAAGCAAAAGAATGAGGAAGTGATGAATCTTAAGTACTTATTACTGTTGTTTGTAATATAATTTATGAATTCTATTTATTTATTTTAAGACTTGAGAAGGGGAGAAAGAGTAAAAAAAGGAGCTTGATCTGTAGCTGACAGTGAACAATCCATTGAGATAACTCACTACGTTTGGCCAGCTGACTTCAGAAAGAAGGAAGCATTTATGCAGTGGCTCCTCCTAGGGTGTTAGCTCTTCCATGCTCTGGGCTGCACATGTGCAGGTGGATTTCCTGTGGGAGAGGAGCCTGGGAGCCGGTGGCTTGAGGTGAAATCAGATTGCACTTGCGGGAAAGCGGTGGAAGCTGGCACTAGATCTGGTTGCCACAGCATCTCTGGAATAGGAAAAAAGGCCAAAGGGATTTGAAGGGGCAGACAGGAATCTGATAACCCTCCACCCCCTGAATTGTCCACAGCACCCAGTTATTTTTTCTCATCACATTTATCAGTTTGTAATTACATATTTATTTTTATCAGTATTTTATGTATATATCTACTCCTCTATATTTGACTGCAAGTTCCATGCTGTCAGGACTGTGTGTCTTTGCCCCTTTCTGTTCCCAGAGCCTGGCACTTGCACCGTGTACATGCCAGGTGACAACAGTCAGTAATAGCATGAGTGGGAGATGACAGGCATTCTTGAATGCCTTCTAGCCTCTCCTCCCTCCCACAACTATGCTCCATCCTGATTAACAGCAGTAAAATAGAAAGTGTTCGCATGTGGATGGTAAGATGCAGCCACCCCTTTTTCTCTTCTCTGCCCATTTTCTGGGGGCTCCTTTCATTGGTTGGAAAGCAATTAATCTTTCCTCCCCCATTTGGCTCCTTGGCCAGCTGTTCCACTTCCAAAGCCTGTAAAATGCTCCTCCCAACAATAATCAAATTACTTCCTGCCCAGAGGGACTGAAGTTCCCTTGTTTCCATCTTCTTCTGTCTCCCACAAGATTCTGATGCCTCCACAGAAGGAAAAGCATGGTTAATTTGGGTTTTAATTGTCTTTTCCCATTTTCTTCAAAAATACTGAATGTATGGGAGAGAACTTGACACATACCAGTTCTACCAATAAATACCAATTCTGTTTCAGTTTGCTAGTGTTTCTCAAACTTCAGCTACTCTTGTACAATTTTCACCTATTTATATCCATTAGATCTATTATTTACCTCTGAGTTTTCTTTAAATCACCTTTATTTTTACCTAAATATGTTTATTAAAGCAGTAAAATGTATATACCTACCACAAATAAAACTTTTTGAATAATCTATTCTAGAGAATAACTGTAAAACATACAACAAAACAATTTATTAATTAAATACTAATTTGATAAATACCTGATAAATGCCTATCTTAAAGGTGGTGTCTGCTTTCACTTTGTTTTAAAAAAGTATATTAGCAACTGTTGGAAAGGTTTTAAAAAATATAAGCCTTGGGGCATGGTGGCTCACACCTATAATCCCAGCACTTTGGGAGACCAAGCTTGGTGGGTCACTTGAGTCCAGGAGTTCAAGACCAGCCTGGGTGACATGGCAAAACCTGGTCTCTAAAAAACAACAAAATATAAGCCTTGAAGAGATTTTTCTCCCTAACATAATCAGAAGGATTAAAATAGAATAAAAAAGGGAATGAATTTCTCATACAGTTGTGCATGCTTTTCAAGGCTGTCTCTGTATATTCCTGCAAACTGTCTCATGTGTATTTCCTAGAGTCTGGGAAGCACTGGCCTACATTCTTGCTGTCCAAAGGAGTGGACATTTGAGAAGGCACTGATCAGTTTGTACGCCGGTGCTCATTTGCAGGAGAGAACTCCAACTTTAAATTTTAACCTTCTGCTCCCTTTAATGAACCTATTATTTGATTATCTCAGTTTCGGTGTTGGACAGGTCTTATGGTAAACCAGAAAAACTACTGGGAGAGAAATAGAGGAGGCCCATATAAATTCAGGTTGCATGAGTTGAACAGATGCTCGATCTTCCCAGCTTCAGTTGTGTTGTCTACATATTAGGTAGCATGATCAGTGGGAGAAAAAGAGGTGAAATCATAGATAGGGGATGTAGAAACTGGGCCTCACCCATATTCTGCCTGCTCTGTGTCAAAGCCTTTAAAATAGCTACATATAAGCATGGCAAAGTGCCACGCTGGGAACACCACCTATCATGTTATTGTAGCAGAAAAATTGCTGGGAATGCTGAACCAAATTCTTCCCAAACAGTGACAGGCATACTTCTGCAAATTGATTTGAGGTGTTAGACATATGCAAACATTTTATTTAATTTATTGTTTCTATTTTTTGAGATAGGGTCTTGCTTTGTCACCCAGGCTGGAGTGCAGTGGTGTGGTGTGATCACCGCTCACTGCAGCCTGAACCTCCTAGGCTCAAGTGATCCTCCCACCACATTCCCCCAAGCAGCTGGAACCACAGGCACATACCAGCACACCTGGCTAATTTTTGTATTTCTTATAGAGAGGGGGTTTTGCTATGTTGGCCAGGCTGGTCTCGAGCTCCCGGCCTCAAGATCTGGCTGCCTCAGCCTACCAAAGTGCTGGGATTACAGGCGTGAGCCACTGTGCCCGGCCTAAATTTCTCTTTTCTGTAACTGAACAAAATATTCTGGTGTCAAATGATGGTAGCATCACTGTAGTATTTTTTAGAAATGTGAACCAAGATCATAAATATATAAATTTGTTACACATGGGAATTTTATCTAGAAGCTGCAAGGGTGGCATACTATAAAGTCATAAAAGGCAACATATGTTTCTTGAGCCCCAATACAGTGTTTAGCCTTTGCTTGTATACAGAACTGACTTCATGGGCCCTGTGCTTAGTTGAATGTCTATTATGAATGTCTATCATGAAAGTCTTAATTAATTTGTCTTTCAATTTGTGTAAAGTGAAGTCTGATCTGACAATGGGGCATGCACATGAGCATAGGAGAAATGCACAATGTGTTCACTGTTTCTTTTTCTTTCTTTGAAAAAAACCTGTCGCCCAGGTTTGAGTGCAATGGTGTGATATCGGCTCACTGAAACCTCTGTCTCCTAGTTCAAGTGATTCTCCTGTCTCAGCCTCCTGAGTAGCTGGGATTACAAGTGCCTGCCACTATGCGTGGCTAATTTTAGTAGGGTTGGGGTCTTACCATGTTGGCCAGGCTGGTCTCGATCTCCTGACCTTGTGATCTGCCTGCCTCGGCCTCCCAAAGTGCTGGGATTACGGGCTGAACCATAGTGTCTGGCCTTCATTGTTTCTTGATGCCTCATTTGCATATGGTGTTCCCAATACCAAATGAACACAGAATTCTGGTGAACTTGCAGTCGTAGCCTAAGTGGAGGTGCCGACAGGCCCCAAGAGGCCATGCTTTCTACTTGAACCAGAACTTGTTTAGAATGCAGAAAGAAGGTAATGGCATTCTAAGAAATATGAAGACCAAAGAACCTTTTACAGCCTTTCAAACTCATATTACTTCCCTGGATTAGCCAGCCGTTTACATTGAAAAAGGACAGAAGGAAAGGCAAGATAGGGCAACCCACAGTTCCTTTTACTTTCTGATCTTCCTTTCTCATTAGTAAGCCAAAGAGAGGGAATGTTGGTAGAATGTACTCATATCAAAAAGTGAAATAAAAAGATTGAGTTAGTTTTGTGCAGCATTTCCATGTGTATACAAGCTACAAAATAAAAATTGTGAAATTTCTGATTCCACATACAGGTTAATGCTTTTATGTTTGCATTTAAAACACATTGAAAAATGTAAAAATCAACAGTAAAATTCATGCTAATAATTAAAAAAGAATTTTACTTAGAACAACATTAAATTGCAAATAAAAACCTTCACAAGTCAAAAGACCATAGAAGAAAGGAAAAATCCTTTATATTTTAGTGACTTTCACACCATTTTTTTCCCTGCTTTTTGAACAAAGCATTCCACAAATTATGTAGCCTGCCTTGTTTTGCAGGAATGGGGTTGTTTTGTTTGTTTGTTTTCAGACAGTCTTACTCTGCCGCCTAGGCTGGAGTATAGTGGCACCATCTCAGCTCACTGCAACCTTCGCCTCCAGGATTCAAGTGCTTCTCCTGCCCCAGCCTCCCCAGTAGCTGGATTACAGGTACGTACCACCATGATCAGCTAATTTTTGTATTTTTTGTGGTGACAGGGTTTCACCATGTTGGCCAGGCTGGTCTCGAACTCCTGGCCTCATGTGATTCACCCATCTCGGCCTTCCAAGAGTGCTGGGATTATAGGAGTTAGCCATTGTGCCCAGCCTACAAATATGGTCTTAACTAGATGTAGAAAGATAAACTAGTGTGCTTTCTAAAGATATTTTTTGGTCTAAATATTCTCCAGTTCCATGTACCTTACATAGGTCTCATGGATCCTTAAAAGATTGGTTAAGCCTGCTTTACTGAGTAAAATGTTAGAGGGTATCTCTGAGCATCTCTGCTCCAAGGTAAAGTTTGTCACTATCCCTCTATGTTGTTGCTGTGCCTTCCACTCAATTTTACTGTTGTACTTAGCACAACATGTATGGTTAATGTGTTTATAGATATAGCTCCCCTTTTAGACTGTGGGCAACTTGAGGAAAGACACTTACTTATCTCCGTAACCTCAGAAGCCTGGCTCAGAGTAGCTATTTAATAAATAGTTGTTAATAAATCATTCAAATTGGCCAGGCATGGTGGCTCACACCTGTAATCCTAGCACTTTGGGAGGCCAAGGCAGGAGGATCCCTTGAGCCCAGGAGTCTGAGATCAGCCTGGGCAACATGATGAGACCCTGCCTCTACAAAAAAAAAAAAAAAAAAAATTACCATGCATGATGATGCACACCTGTGGTCCCAGATACTTGAGAGGCCCAGGTGGGAGGATGGCTTGAGCCCAGGAGGTCAAGCCTGCAGTGAACTGTGTTTGTGCCACTGCACTCCAGCCTGGGTAACAGAGTAAGACTCTGTCTCAAAACAAACAAACAAAACCCTACTTTTATAGACCATTCCTGCAAAAAATTTTTTTGAAAAAAAAATTATTTTTAAATTCCTTGTGAGTAGAAAAAGATTCAGAAATTTCCCAAGAATAGATTAATTTTTCTTTGAATTATCTGCCCATTTCCTTTGGAAGAGCTCTGGACAGGCACAGTACCAAAGGAAGTGTTGGAGTTGGGATTCGGGTTCTTAATATCTCTGAACCCTGGGCTCTTCTCACAATACGGCACCGCCTGCAATCAGAGAAGAGCCAAGTAGAAAAGCAAGAGCTTGTGCATCATGATTATACTCATTTGTGAGAATTTTAGTTATGGCTCAGGAGCCTAAAGGTAGAGTGATCCCAGTGACCAGCAGCTTCATCTCCCTTCCAGGTTGCACTGTATATAAAACAGAGGGTCATTTGTCATGTAGTGACCCTTAAGCCCCATGCAACATTGAGTTGAGAGCCAAACCTATTTCATCTAAATGCCCTACATTTGGAATAGATGCTCATTGAGGTTCATTAGCTGCAAGAAACTTAGATGAATTATGCACATTGTGTGACCTACATGGGAAAATGCAAATGGCAACGGAGACAAAGCCAAAGCAGGGCAATCCTAGGGCTGCTGAGAGCAGTCACATGCCCTCACATCTTAGAGAGATTTTAGGACTTTTTTTGGGACAGAGTCTCACTCTGTTGCCCAGGCTGGAGTGCAGTGGCACAATCTTGGCTCACGGCAATCTCTGCCTCCCGGGTTCTAGCAATTCTCTGTCTCAGACTCCAGAGTTGCTGGGACTACAGGCATGTACCACCACACTCAGCTAATTTTTGTATTTTTAGTAGCGACTAGGTTTTACCATGTTGGCCAGGCTGTTCTCAAACTCCTGACCTCGGGTGATCCACCTGCCTTGGCTTCCCAAAGTGCTGGGATTATAGGTGTGAGCCACCGTGCCTGGCCAATTTTACAACTTTTGGACTTAAATTAATGATAATTGAGCGGAAATTTATTGAATGTATTATCACCAAATAGATCAGGGGTCCCCAACCCCAGGGCCTTGGACTAGTATCAGCCCATGTCTTGTTAGGAACCAGGTGACACAGAGGAAAATGAAGGGTAATCAAGTATCGCCTGAGCTCTGCCTCTTGTCAGATCAGTGGCAGTGTTAGATCCTCATAGGCGCGCAAACCCTATTGTGAACCGCCATGCAAGTGATCTAGGTTATACACTCCTTATGAGAATCTAATGCATGATGATCTAAGGTGGAACAGTTTCATTCCAAAACTCTCTCCTCATCCCTATCCCACCACCATCAAGGGAAAAATTGTCTTCCATGAAACCAGTCCCTGGTGCCAAAAAGATTGGTGACTGGGGACTGCTGATATAGATGATATGCTTCCCAGAGAGCCTAAACCCGTGGTGGCAGGAATAAGAACTTAATGAGCTCTCAGTGAGAATGAGAGGAAAGGGATGGGATTAGGAAGACACATCTAAGAGAAAATAAAGTTATGATCCAAGTCAGTCAGTCAAAAAACCAAATCATTCAGACTAAATCATTTTTGACTTGACACAGAAATAATTGGGCAAGGCGTGGTGGTTCATGCCTGTAATCCCAGAACTCTGGGAGGCCGAGGTGGGTGGATTACTTGAGAGCAAGAATTCAAGACCAGCATAAGCAACATGGCAAAACACCATCTCTACAAAAAGTACAAAAATTAGCCAGGTGTGGTGGTGCACACCTGTAGTTCCAGCTATTTGGGAGTGAGCTGAGATCATGCCACTGCCACTGCACTCCAGCCTGGGTCACAAAGCAAGATTCTGTCTAAAACAACAACAACAGCAAAACTCTTTCTCCCATCTATATGTGGTAAAAATGGGTAAATCCTAACACTTTGCAGGGAACTCTGATTCTTGCATGTACATATTTTAATGAGATACAAATCATAATCCCTCCTTGGAATTCTGTAACCCCTGGAGTACAGACAGTGACATCCATCTCACCCTCTCTCTTTTTCTTGTGTCACTATGCTTCATTGTTGAATTTGCCCTCTTAGCCTAAATACATTTAGATAGAAGCAATGAATGGGTATATTGTTGTGAACTAATTATATATATTTCTGTAATAATAAAATATCTAGTTTGGACCATTATAAAAGGGAACATCATGGTCTTGATAAATAATAAAACACCCATCTAATCAACGGGACATTTTATTCTGAATGCTTCTTTCAAGGTAAGAGCTTTGGGTGTACTAATAGGCTCAAGTCAAGTAAAGCCAAGAAAGTTCCATCAATATAGCAGATAATTATTCCCCTGGCAAAATCCCAGGTCTTACACCAGTGTTGACTTGGCAAATCAGCCTGTCTGTTTCAAGTGCTCATTAATTGTATGCCTGTTTAAAAATTGCTTGCTTAGTGCATTTCAGCTGATAACTTGTAGGCATAGGCTTAAGGGCACAGTAAGAGAAATGGTGGCCATTAAAAATGGTAACACCTGGATCATCTTAACACATAAGGGGCCTGTGTGTGTGTGTGTGTGTGTGTGTGTGTGTGAGAGAGAGAGAGAGAGAGAGACAGAGAGAGAAAACCACCTTAAACTTTTGGGTATATCTGTGGTAAATTGTTGCAGAGAGAGAGAGAGATAGAGAGAAATTGTGAGAGAGAAAGCCAACATTCCATTGCTCATGAATGGACCAGCGGCCTTCCCAGCAGCTGTGAGCAAGGTGAAAGAACACCAGACTTGCTCTAAGAAGACCTGGGTTCTCGTTCTACCACTATCACAAGATCTTGGTGACCCTGTTAAGCCCTGGGACTTCACTGAGACTCTGATGTAATGAAGAACTAGAATAAAATGGTATTTGAGTTTCTGCCAGCATACGATATTCTAGTATATAATTCTAAGAGTATTAAAGAGGCTTATAGTTTCTTCCTATCTTTCTCTAGCTCATCCCACTCCAGTAGAAGGTTTACATTTTCCTAAGAGGGCTCCCTTCATCATTATGCTCCTGCCTATCCTTGCTCCTGCACACCAAACTGGATCTTCTAATTTCTGATATAAACACATTATATCATAATCTGGTTTATTTCTCAGCCAAGACGCAAATTGCGAAAACCTCTCTTCTCCAATTCAGTCAGACTTGAGGAAGTGTGATACACTCCCTAGGAGCCAGGATGTGGTGCCCTGTGCCCTGGGCGCTATTGCTGTGATCCAAGCTGCAGGTCCCTCCACATTCTCATGCTCTGATAACTGGCTCTTGAGTTTCTTCTCCTGACTCCTCCTCTCCACCCTAGCACAAACCAGTGGGCTTCAGGCTTCTCCCTATATATTGTTCCATTTTCTTATTAAAATTCTACATGATCATAAAAGGACATTTGAAAATTAAGAAACAGAGAAGAAACAATATATAATAATTCCACTACCCAGACAACCACCTTAAAGTTTTTGGGTACATCTGTGTTAAGTTGTTGCAGCAGGGCCCCTAGTTTGTTCACACCTCCCTGTAGCCGTATCTTCCAATATTCTCTCTCTGACTCTGGGTTTGGCCAATAGCAAAGATATCACAGCAGACTTTCAAAATGGTTATGAATGAGCCCATTCTTGGGCTCATTAAAATGGTTATGAATGCCCTTTCTTGCTGCTCTTGGAACATACTGCCACCATGTAAACAAGCTTCTGCTAGCCTGTTGAATGATGAGAGATATGTGGCCCTATCACGTGAGCCAACACCTCAGGTGATCACCTGAGGTGATCAGACAAAGCCTCAGGTGATGGTAGCCGAACACAGACATGAGTGAACCTAATTGAGACCAGCAGAACCACAGCTAAGCCCAGCCCAGAGTGCCAACCCACTGAATCCTGAGTTAAGTAAATGGTATTTTTTAAACCACTAAGCTAAATACATGGTATTGCTTAAACCACTAAGCTTTCTTTTCTTTTCTTTCCTTTTCTTTCTTTCTTTCTTTTTTTTTTTTTTTTTTTTTTTTTTTTTTTTTTTTTTTTTTTTTTTTTTTTTTTTGAGACGGAATCTCACTCTGTTGCCCAGGCTGGAGTGCAGTGGCACGATCTCGGCTCACTGCAACCTCCACCTCCCAGGTTCAAGCAATTCTTCTGCCCAGCCTTCCAAGTAGATGGGATTACAGGTGTGTGCCACCATGCCCAGCTAATTTTTGTATTTCTAGTAGAGACGAGGTTTCACCGTGTTGGCCAGGCTGGTCTTGAACTCCTGACCTCAGGTGATCTGCTCGCCTTAGCCTCCCAAAGTGCTGGGATTATAGGCTTAAGCCACTGCATCCCTGGTCCTCTACTAAGCTTTTATGTAGCAAAAGCTAACTGACACAATAATCCTTTAGCCTTTTTATATATAACAAAATCAACATTATACTGTGTCTACTGTTCTTTTTTTATTCCACAGCCAATGACTGATGAATCTATATACTATTCTATAGCCAGCTCTTTTTCACATGACATTTTCTCAAGTATTTAATACTATTTTCCTCATTTTAAGTTCCACTAGGGTGAGAATTTGTATCTGTTTTGTTCAATGCTGTATTCCTGGCACATAGAACCCTGCTGCAAACAGTGTTCAATAAATAAACAGACTCAATAAATATTTCTTAAATGAATGATTAGAGGACAAATATATTTTTTGGTGGCTGAATAGTGTTACATAGAGATACTATCTATGCCCCATCCAAAGTTCTTGTTTCTCTAAGTTTGGCATCTCAGGTTCCCACTAGGACTGGAACTCAGGTGAGCTCTTCTGCTACCCAAGAACTGAACCTCTGCTCCTAAATCCCAGCTAGGATATAGGGCTTTGCTAAGCAGTCTTCAAAATTTGGTTCAGATGCATCTCCTGTGAGGCGTACTTGTCACTCGTGAGGGTTTGCATATTGCATTAGATTTCTATCATGGCATATGTCAAGTCAGAGCACGTAATTTATAATCTGTGTCTTCTGCTGTCTGTGAACTTCTAAGGATAAGAGTTCGGCTCCCAGAGTGCCTGGAACATAGTAAATACTCAACCAATGCCTGTGGATAACTGAACAAATTAACCATCTACTGCAAATGACTTCTCTGACAGCAGCACATATATAAGTTTTGTGGGTTTTGTTTTGTTTCAAGAAATATGTCTTTATTAGAAACAACACTTATAATAGAGATTACTGACTGGGTATGATGGCTCATGCCTGTAATCCCAGCACTTTGGGAGGCAGAGGAGGGCAGGTCACTTGAGATCAGGAATTCGAGACCAGCCTGGCAGACATGGTGAAACCCTGTCTCTACTAAAAACACAAAAATTAGCCAGCTTGGTGGCACACACCTGTAGTCCCAGCTACTCTGGAGTCTGAGGCATGAGAATCGCTTGAACCGGGATGGGGAGGGGAGGTTGCAGTGAGAGGAGATCATGCCACTGCACTCCAGCCTGGGCCGCAGAGTGAGACTCCGTCTAAAAAAAAGAAAATAAAGATTACAATAATATCATGTTGAAGTATATTTATATCCAGAAGAAAAAGTCATTTTTAGGAAAAACCACCAAGGAAAAAGTTTCTTACATGGCTTTAATTCCATTTGGATCTTTTTAGAGGCATGAGGAAATGAAGAAAGGAGGAAAATGGGAAACAGAAATGGGACCTAGAGAGAATATAACACTCTATAGTTCGTGATGGTCCGTTATCTACCTCAGAGACGAGGGAGACAATATCAGGTTTACAAGTTGGTTTAAATGTAATTAAAATATATAGATTAAAGCATGGACTTATGGAGTCTCTCTGAATCTGCTGTGAATCAGGGGGCTGCCTGATAAAAAATTTAACAAAAAAGCATAAACTTAGACTAACATCAAATAAAGAAGGAATATTAGGTCTGCCAAAGATTCGAGGTCAATTTATGTTTCTCCGTTGAAAGAAATGCTATGCCTTTGTGAAAATTGCCGTTCTGTAAAAGTACTACACAAGAATAGGACTCTGCTGAGAAATGTTAAAACTTGTGTTATTCACACACTCGCATGTGAAATTCTGACACATTACTCTGATCACTATAATAAACCTAAAAGACTGGTTTAGACAAGTAGTCAGGGTTTGTTACAATAAGAGTGTATGCATAAATTCCCATTAATTAATGTGATGCTGTTCTTTCCTTTTAAAGGATATTGGGTTAAGTTCTAACTTCAACCAAACATAATCCACATACATGAACATTTTAATGTAATTGCCATATATTTCTATTTTCAGCAACATTGCTGGTCATTTTATAAATACCAAAGGGCGGGGATAATGTCTGTTTCTCTCTCTCTCTCTCTCTCTTTGTTATTTGAAATGGAGTTTCCTTCTTGTCGCCCAGGCTGGAATGCAATGGCACGATCTCGGCTTCCTACAACCTCTCTTCCAGATTCAAGCAATTCTCCTGACTTAGCCTCCCGAATAGCTGGGACTACAGGCACTCACCACCATGCTCGGCTAATTTTTGTATTTTTAGTAGAGATGGGGTTTCACTGTGTTGGCCAGGCTGGTCTTGAACTCCTGACCTCAAATGATCTACCCGCCTTGGCCTCCCAAAATGCTAGGACTACAGGCATAAGCCACCGTGCCCAGCCCATTTTAACTTTTTCAGACTTAGGAAAAGTCAGCTCTGGCAAGCCTTCATTTCCAACCAGTGTTTTAACTGTTCTAGAAGAGTTTAGGGGAGCTGCTGTACTCCCCCCTCACCCTAGATTCGGGCAAGCAACTCTGATGGCATCTTGTTTGTTTAAAGTTCCTTGTAAGATTTCATTCAAACAAAGATAAAAACATGTTTTTATGTCCCGGTGCT
This sequence comes from Cebus imitator, assembly GCF_001604975.1. Taxonomy (NCBI): domain Eukaryota; kingdom Metazoa; phylum Chordata; class Mammalia; order Primates; family Cebidae; genus Cebus; species Cebus imitator. The sequence goes on along the minus strand of NW_016107342.1, from coordinate 3,110,087 downwards.
ATTAAGAGCAAGGCCTTCCATTTAATTCCCACCCCTCCTACTGTCACCTATGGCTGCAGTCCCACAGCTGCAGGCAGTACTTGGAACCCTGACTGTCAACAAAAATGAAGCGGAGAGAGGCTGGGTCAGAGCAGGTGGCAGGGAGGCCAGGAAAGCCTCCATTCAGTACCATCCATTCAGTACTAAGAACTGGAAATCACTGAGAAGCATTTGTACGCAGACACACGCTGTTAGTTGCCTCTAAAATATCCAGTGAAACAACAGGAATTACAATAGCATTGTCAGGGATATTTATATGCCAAAAAAGTCTTAGTTAGAAAATCCCAACAAGGAGGAAATGTCTCCTCTTTCTTCCTTGCTAACAAAACTCCAATTTAGTTCAGGGCTTCAGTGATCCCAAACCTAAGCAAAATATTGATGACTGGTCAATGTCAATCATGATAATCCTTTCTCTGCCATTTAAAAAAAAATAGATTTTACTTTTTAGAGCAGTTTTAGGTTCACGGCAAAATTGAGCAAAGGTAGAGAGCATCCCTATACACTCCTTCTCTCCAACCGTACAACATCCCACACCACAGTTATAACTGATGAACATTTGTTATAACTGATGAACCTACACTGACACATCCTTATCACCCCCAGTCCATAGTTAACATTAGTGTTCACTCTTAGTGTTATAAATTCTATAGGTTTCGACAAATATACAATGACATGTATCTACCATTGTAGTATCATGTAGAGTATTTCACTGTCCTAAAAATCCTGTGTTCTGCTTATTTAACGCTCCCTCTTCATAATCCCTGACAGTCACTAATCTTTTTACTATTTCCATGATTTTCCTTTTCCAGAATGTTATATAGTTGGTAACAAACAGGATGTAGACTTTTTAGAATGGTTTCTTTCACTGAGAAACATGTGTTTAAGTTTCTCCCATGTCTTTTCATGGCTCAATAGTTCATTTCTATGGCACTGAATAATAAATATTTCATTGTCTGGATGTACCACAGTTTATTTATCCATTCACCTACTAAAGGACATCTTAATTGCTTGTAAGTTTTAGCAATTATGAATAAAGCTGCCATACACATTTGCATTCAGGTGTTTGTGTGGACAAAAGATTTCAGTTCATTTGAGTAAACACCAAGGAGTGTGAGACTGCTGAATTGGATGACTCAGCTTTTAAGAAATTGCCAAACTTTCTTCCAAAGTGACTGTACCATTTTGCATTCCCCTCAGCTGTGAATGAGAGTTCCCGTTGTTCCATATCCTTGCTGGCATTTGATATTGTTAGTGTTTCAGGTTTTGATTGTTTAAACAGAAGTGTAGGGTCATCTTATTGTTCTAATCGGCATATCCCTAATGATATATGCTGTTGTTTATCTTTTCATATGCTTACCTGCCCTCTGTATACCTTTCTTGGTGAGGTGCCTATTCGAGTCTTTTGCCCATTTTAAAAATCAAGTTGTTCGCCGGGTGTGGTGGCTCATGCCTGTAATCCTAGCACTTTAGGAGGCCGAGGTGGGTGGATCACCTGAGGTCAGGAGTTCAAGACCAGCCTGGCCATCATGGAGAAACTCCGTCTTTAAAAGAAAAAAAATCAAGTTGTTCATTTTGTTATTGTTGAGTTTTACAAGTTCTTTGTATATCTTGGATAATATATACAAGTTATGTTCCTCCTTTATCAGATACGTCTTTTGCAAATATTTTCTCCCAGCCTGTGACTTGTCTTCGCACTCTCTTTGCTTTCACAAAGCAGAAGTTTTTGATTTTGATGAAGTTCAGCTTATCAGTTATTTCTTTCATTGATCTTGTTGTTAGTGTTGCATCTAAAAACTCACCACCATACTTGAGTCATATAGATGACTCAAGGTCATCTATATTTTTTCCTGTGTTGTCTTCTAGGAGCTTGATACTTTTGTGTTTCACATCTAGGTATGTGGTTGATTTTGAGTTAACTATTGTGAAGGGTATAAGGTCTGTGTCTATATTTATTTATTTATTGCATATAGATGTCCAGTTGTTCTAGCACCATTTGTTAAAAAAGACTATCTATTCTTTATTGTATTGCCTTTCCTTCTTTGTCAAAAATCAGTTGACTATATTTATTCGGGGCTATTTCTGGGCTCTTGATTCTATTCCATGATCTATTTGTCTATTCTTTCACCAATATCACACTGTCTTGATTGTTATAACTGTATGGTAAGTATTGAAATTGGGTAATGTCAGTCCTCTAACTGTTCTTTAATATTGTGTTGGCTATTCTGGGTCTTTTGCCTCTTTGTATGAACTTTGCAATCAGGTTATCAATAGTCATAAAATAATTTGTTGGGATTTTGATTAAGAATGCATAGAATGGCCGGGCGCGGTGGCTCAAGCCTGTAATCCCAGCACTTTGGGAGACCGAGGCGGGTGGATCACGAGGTCAAGAGATCGAGACCATCCTGGTCAACA
>NW_016107342.1:3082815-3106756 GCF_001604975.1 Cebus imitator | reverse complement strand
ACTTAATTTCTTATTAATAATTGTTTATTAGTTTCAGGAGTATTTTTGTCATTTCTTTCAGATTTTCCACATAGGTGATTATATCATCTGCAAACAAATACAGCATTTTTTTTCTCAATATGTATACCTTTTATTGCCCCTTCTTGTCCTATCTCATTAGATAGGATTTCCAGCATTGAAAAGGAGTAGCAAAAACATATGTCTTTGTCTTGTTCCTGATCTTATCAGGAAACCTTCTAATATCTCACTATTAAGAATGATGTTAGCTGTAGGTTTTTTGTAGATAATATTATTTGTCCAGTTGGGAAGTTTTCCTTGATTCTTAGTTTGCCAAGAGTTTTTATCATGAATGGGGTTAGGTTTTATCAAACGTTTTACATCATTGTGATTTTTCTTCTTTAACCTGTTGATATGATGGATTACATTAATTGATTTTCCCATGCCTTCTCTGCACTTTTAATGGCTGAGTGTGGACCTTGTGACCCAGTCTATTCAACAATAGACTTTGGGTATGTGAAGGTGGATATGCTCTGGGAAATGATAAATAGGAAGGGATACAACTAACACTTGGCCTCCCTCTTTAATTTGGTCTTGAATGTGGATACAATAGCTGGAGATACAGCAGCTGTCTTGCCATTATGAGGGAGGAAAAGGCTAGGAGAATTGCAGAGACATCAGCTGTAAAATCACTGCAGTGTCATTTGCAAATATCTACCTCTAGACATCTTGCTGTACCAGAAAAATAAACCCCTTTTTGTTTAAGCCACCGTAGTTGGCTTAAACAATTTGTTTTCAACAAATACCCATGTCATTTCCACAATAAGACACGTGGAAGTCATCAAAGAAGAGCACATTATTGCTTTGGTTCTGTAAGTGGTGCTCTGTTGCCTAAGTTTGGGTAAGACTGACTAGGAAGAGATAGCCAGCAGAGGCTGGAAGGGAGAGTTGCTGAGTGACATGAACAGAGCATCTGATTGCTAGGAAACTTCCAAGTGAGACCAGTTCTAGATAGGGAGTTCAACACATGGCCAAGGGTAAGACCTACATCCCAGGGAGAGGGTGGAAAAGTATTTAAGAAATGGCAAAATACAGTGATGAAGCAACATAGTAGAGTGAAAATTAGGTGAGTCTAGGGACCAAAGAAATGGGAAATTGAGCCCTGGTTCTGCCACTTCTTTGATATATGACTTGGTGCAATTATTCCTCTACTATTGGCCTCAAATATCTCTTCTATAATATGGGGAGAAAAACTGTCTGCCTCATAAAGTCAGTGTAAAAATTAAAAGCAATAATGTACTATATTTAAAGCTCACAATCATATCACCTTTGTTCCATTGCCCTTTCATATGCTCCAAGTCAAAGTAAGGTTAGCAAAGAGATCAAGGCAACATCTGTCAGAAAGACATAAATTGGAGTGAAGCTTAGGTGTTAGTGAGTTATGCTGATAGAAGCTCTGTGAATTAGAGGTCTTTTAAAGTTAGCAATCAGGCTGGGCACAGTGGCTTATGCTTGTAATCCCAGCACTTTGGGAGGCCGACGTGGGCAGCTCACTTGAGGTCAGGGGTTCGAGACTAGCCTGGCCAACATGGTGAAACCCTCTCTCTATTAAAAATACAAAAACTAGCTAGGAGAAGTGGCAGGCGCCTGTAATCACAGATGCTCTGGAGGCTGAGGCAGAGGAATTGTTTGAATCCGGGAGGCAGAGATTCAATAAGCTGAGATCACACCATTGCACTCCAGTCTGGGTGACAGAGTGAGATTGTCTCAAAAAAAAAAGTCAACAATCAAAAGTGTCTACCTGGATTTGACCACCATTAAGTGGGTCAAGGCTAGGGAGCAAAAAACCCCTCCAAACCTAATTAAATAAAGAAGTCAAGATATTAATATTCCCAGGGAGAAATAGAAAATTACTGGCATCTTCTTTGTACTGCTGGCAATAATAACCTGAATGCTTACAGTAAATATTTGTTGAACTAACAATATGTTAGAACACTAGATCTCTTTAGGTACCCCATAACAATATTTACTTGGCTTATACAATCATTTTAGTATTTGTTTCCAGTTATAACTGGAGAGAATTTTTCTAGCTTCCATCCAAGAGGGATATAATCTAAAATATATTAAAGAACAAACACCTTGAGAGTTTTGAACCAATTTGATATGATAGTTCATCACAACCCAAGTAAATTAAAATTATATTATTTTATGAAGAAGCAAAATCCAAATGAGATTTATGCAGTTTAATTCATGAGGGTATGTGGATTATACTAATTGAAGTTAGTATTATGGGCATGTTTAGTGAAAATTGCAAATATTTCTATGGAGTAGTAAAGATTTCCCATGACTGTATTTCCTTCCAAAGTTACACCTATTCATTCCTTAATCCAACAAGCATTTAATGAGAATCTTCCATGCGCCAAGCATAGAACTGAAAGTATCTGGAGTATTACACACACACACACACACACACACACACACCCCACTCCCATTCTAGTATCTATTCTTCCAGTATAATGGGTCCCAAACTCTATGCACAAGAACTACCTAGCTTGTTAAAAAAGCACTCTTTGACCTGGTGTGTGGCTTACGCCTGTAATCCAAGCACTTTGGGTGGCTGAGGTGGGTGAATCACCTGAGGTCAGGAGTTTGAGACCAGCCTGGCCAAAACTGTCTCTACGAAAAATGCAAAAAAATCAGCCAGGTGTGGTGACTTGTACCTGTAATCCCAGCTACTCGGGAGGCTGAGGCAGGAGAATCACTTGAACCTGGGACGCAGAGGTTATAGTGAACCAACATTGCACCACTGCACTCCAGCCTGGGCAACAGAGCAAGACTCCATCTCAAAAGAAAAAAAATGCATACTTCTTGGGCTTACCATGTAAACACTGAGGGTGAGGCTAATAATCGGCATTCTCATAAAGCACTTTAGATGATTCAAATGCAGTTGGATGTGAACCATACCGTAAAGCACATTATACTACAGCTAGAACTTACAACACTAGGTGGAAAGATTTAAAGTGTGTGTGTGTGACATCTAGACAACATAAACATATTCAAGGTAATGCAAAATAATGAGTTTCTTTGCTTGGGATTTAGAAGGCATATGAAGTGGTAGGAAAAGATGAGTTTTATCAAGAAAGACTTTGTCAAACAGTTATGTTTGAGCTCCAAGATGAACAGGAGCCTGGAGACTTACCAAGAGATCACCAAGAGACAGCTACATCTGGGAAGAAGAGTTAGATAAGGTCCAGGAAAAGGGAAACCAGTTAGCATATTGCCTTGAATCCTGAAGAGTTTAGCTCTGATTCAACAGGAGCTTAAGAAAACAACTGGCCTAATGACATTGTGAGCTGAGATTTTTTTATCCTCGAGCCTCCAACTGGGATGTTCTGAAGTGAGACGAGATTCAAAGTGTCAGAGACATTTGAACCAGAGCAACTCCATCTTGAATAGAGGTTGGGTAAAATAAGGCTGGGACCTACTGGGCTGCATCCCCATGAGGGTTGGAATTCTTAGTCCCAGGATGCAATAGGATGTTAGCTCAAAATATAGGTCACAAAAACCCTGCTGATAAAACAGATTAAGTTAAAGAATTGACCAAATCCCACCAAAACCAAGATGGTGACGAAAGTGACCTCTGGTGGTCCTCACTGCTCATTATATACTAATTATAATGCATTAGCATGCATAGACACTCCCACCAGCACCATGACAGTTTACAAATGCCATAGCAATATGGGATTTGCCCACTCCTTTCCCAGAAAATTCATGAAAAATCCACCCCTTGTTTAGCATGTAATCAAGAAGTAACAAGTATAAGCAGCTGAGCAGCCCATGCTGCTGCCCTGCCTATGGAGTAGCCATTCTTTTGTTTCTTTCTTTTCTTTTTTTTTTTTTTTTTTTTTTGAGACGGAGTTTTGCTCTTGTTACCCAGGCTGGAGTGCAATGACGCGATCTCGGCTCACCGCAGCCTCCGCCTCCTGGGTTCAGGCAATTCTCCTGCCTCAGCCTCCTGAGTAGCTGGGATTACAGGCACGCACCACCATGCCCAGCTGATTTTTTGTATTTTTAGTAGAGACGGGGTTTCACCATGTTGACCAGGATGGTCTCGATCTCTTGACCTCGTGATCCACCCGCCTCGGCCTCCCAAAGTGCTGGGATTACAGGCTTGAGCCACCGCGCCCGGCTGTTTCTTTATTTTCTTAATAAACTTGCTTTCACTTTATGGATTTACCTTGAATTCTTTCTTGCATGAGACCTAAGAACCCTCTCCTGGGGGCTGGTTTGTGACCTCTTTCCAGTAACCAAAGCAGGAAGCTGTATCTATAATCCAGACCAAGGCAAGGTGGTCTGGAACATGTGAAAACAAAGAAAAGCTAAGGGAACTAAAAGAGAGATAGAGTCAAGCAGAATTCCAAGATGTGAGCTTTGGTAAATGGGAGGAGAATGATACCATTTGCCATACTGGGGAAAGTCAAGAGGGGGCTGCTGATGCCAGGACCACAAGTGGCAAAAGGTCAAGTATACAGGGTCACAAATTAGGATGAAGGGTGAGGCAGAGGTAGGAAATCAAAATATGCTGGTTTGGGGAGCAGATGGACCTGGGGTTTCCTAGGAAGCTGTGATCATAGGGAACTAGAGCTAGACAAGTAAACAGTCCCAGTGAGAAAACAGAATTAATGCCACAAGTCGGGGCAAGGCAGTGATTGAGACTGAGCAGAAGGCCACAGGAATCAGGACAGTCAAGAATTACAGATAAAAAATGTGACAAGAAAGAAAGAGATCCTGATTCTGACGATAATTCTGTCTTATCCAAAAGTTCCCTGCATACTTCCTGTCGGGATAGAAGCAGTCCCAGGGTGTGGCTTGGAAGCAGAAGCAGGGAGTGGTGTAGGGAGAAAGGGGAGGACTGAAATGGAACCAGGGAGCATGCCCACACTTGGAGAGCAAGAGGCCTGGGAATGTAAAATATGCTTCTCTGGCCTGAGTGTGGTAATGTCCTAACTCCTTTGGTGTGGTAATATCCATTTCACTGACTTAGCAACTGATAGTCAGCCAAAGACAGGAGTAATGTTGAAGGGTGAGAAACAGCCACTTCTTCCAAATATACCAGCCAGTCCAGAGGCACCAGAAATACTGGGTGGGCTCTTAATGGACATTCTTCGTGAAGGCAAATTTCAACACTATGCGTCAGTTTCCTCATCTGCGAGGTAGCAGTAAGAATAATACCTAACTGATACGGTGGTAATAAGTATTAAATATATCATATATAAACCACTTAATTTCCTGGCTTCCCCACAGTTAGCACTCAAGGTAAATTCTTTATTATTATTGTCATGATTAACCTTGGCCTTGTGTTTTCTTTATGGACCTAAGCAATCATAGGCCATTACTTGGGGTTTTTCTGATACTTCTGTTAAAATTCTAGGGCTGGACACGGTGGCTCACACCTGTAATTTCAGCACTTTGAAGGCCTGAGGTGGGAGGACTGCTTGAGCCTAGGAGTTTCAGACGAGTCTGAGCAACGTAGTGAGACCCCATCTCTACAAAATAAGTTCTTCTTTAAAGTTAGCCAGGCACCGTGGTTTGTGCCTATAGTCCCAGCTACTGGGAAAGACAAGGTGGGAACATCGCCTGAGCCTGCAATGTTGAGGCTGCAGTGAGCCAAGATTGTGCCACTGCATTCCAGCCCATGAAAAAGACTGACATCCTGTCTCAAAAAACAAAACTCTGTTATCTGTCAATTTAATTTTGGGATGTTTTTCTAATAAACAGTGCTGAGTAGCTGAGACCACAGTTGTATGCCACTACACCCAGCTAATTTTATTTTTTATTTTTCTAGAGACTGGGTCTTGCCATGTTGCCCAGTCTGGTCTTGAACTTCTGGGCTCAGAGCATCCTCCTGCCTCAGCCTCCCAAAGTGCTGGGAACTACAGGCATGAGCCACTGTGCCCAGACGTGGCTAATTAAAACATTTGATCCTCCTGCTTCAGCCTCCCAAAGTGCTGGGATTACAGGTGTAAGCCACCACATCTGGCCTGAACTTCCACTTTTAATCATTATCAGTGCAATAGTGATTTAAGAAAAAAATTATATATACATATGATTATATACATTTTTCTTTTTGCTTTGAGGGCTTGCCTCTTTCTCATGGATTTCAATTCAATATTTTGAATGGTTTCTTTAAGAGTCTTACAGGCCAGGTGCAGTAGCTCACACCTGTAATCCCAGCACTTTGGGAGGCTGAGGCAGGTGGATCACTGGAGTGTCAGGAGTTTTAGACCAGCCTGGCCCACATGGTGAAAGCCTGTCTCTACTAAAAATACAAAAATTAGCCAGGTGTGATGGTACACACCTGTAATTCCAGCTACAACGAAGGCTGAGGTAGGAGAATCGCTTGAACCCGGGAGGTTGCAGTGAGCCGAGATTGTGCCGCTGCACTCTAGCCTAGGCAACAGAGTGAGATTCTGTCTCAAAAATAAAAAAGAGTCTGAACAAAGACCTCCTACCCTAAAATCAACAGAACAAAGCAAAGAGGCCATGAGAATTGGAGCTAAGACAGAACTATCTGGCCCCTGTTGTCAGTGCTTTTCTAGTACTGTATAGATAGATGCATGAGGTTAGTGGAATTCATGCTATTGAGAGAGGATGAGCTCTGCAGGTGTTTGTGACTGGTGATTACAGTGCAGGCAAAGGGCTTGATCCTTTGAGAGAGATCTTTTAGTTCTACTAATTAGTTGCCCAGCCCTCTCCCCCTTCCTTCCATCAGTGAACTTTTGTTTGATCTTAATTTTGTACGGAAAATGATTGCAACTAGACTGACAGAATGCAATAAACATTTACAATTATACAGTAGTACAATTAATCTGATAAAATCAAAATTGTCTAAGCAACATTCAGTAGCTCTGGACAGTTTAATTTCTTCTATGTAGAAATGTAATCTTTGGCATCTATTGTCTATTTTTGGATATAAATATGAATTGAGGGGTCAGGAAAAAACCTGCATAGCCAAAATTTCACCTCATTATTTGGATACCTGACATAGCTGCCTCCTAACCAGTAATAATGTAACTGTGCAACTTACATAATTAAATCAATTATGCCTTATTCTCCTCTAAAACCTAAACAGCATAGCAAATGCAAATATGAGAACTGATGACATTTTTAAGAACTTTTAAAAAACTGAATAAACATATTTTTAAATGAACAATTTCTTTGGTTGAAATAGCAGTGAATACAATCTTTAGAGCAGTATATGTGCTATAATTATTCAATAGCTTTAAAATAACTTGGCATTGCTCCTTACGTAGAGGCATTATTGTTTAATTGCAGATGACTCACTTCCCCGTCCCAAGCAATTAATCAGTGTTTCCTAAACTTGTCTGAAATGGGAACCACCTGGAATTTTTCTTAAACATACGAATTCCAGGGCTCACCCTAGACCTACTGAATTGGAATTTCTAGGGAAAGCATATGGGAATCTGTATGTTCAACAAGTATCAGGCAGATTTGGGAAACACTGTTTGTATTTCTTTGTTTTTTGAGACGGAGTCTCCCGTCACCCAGGCTGGAATGCAATGGCTTGATCTCGGCTTACTGAAACCTCCGCCTTCCAGGTTCAAATGATTCTTCTGCCTCAGCCTCCAGAGTACCTGGGATTACAGGCACCCGCCACCTTACCCAGCTAATGTTTGTATTTTTAGTAGAGACAGGGTTTCACCATGTTGGCCAGGCTGGTCTGGAACTCCTGACCTCATGTTCCACTTGCCTCAGCCTCCCAAAGTGCTGGGATTTTACAGGCATGAGGCACCACACCCAGCCCATTTGGATATCTTTGACAGTGGCATTAGCTTTGTGGTTACTATCACATTGAGTGACCAGAATGAAGTCTCATCATTGGAAGAACCAGGACATTAGGAAGCACTCATGACTACCTACCAAAGCATATTCTATTTTATGTAAATATATCTTCCTGTTATTTGAAACAATTACTTTGTGTTTACATATTCTCCTTTATCCATTCAGGTACTCCAGAAAATTTTATCTCTTCAGGCCAGGCGCGGTGGCTCACACTTATAATCCCAGAACTTAGGGAGGACAAGCAGGCAGATCACCTGAGGTCAGAAGTATGAGACCTGCCTGGCCAACATGATGAAACCCCGCCTCTACTAAAAATACAAAAATTAGCCGGGCATAGTGGTGCATGCCTGTAATCCCAGCTACTCGGGAGGTTGAGGCTTGAGGATGGCTTGAACCCTGGAGGGAAGGGTTGCAGTGAGCTGAGATCGCACAACTGCACTCCAGCCTGGGCGAAAGGGCGAGACTCCATCTCAAAACAAAACAAAAATTATTTCTTCAATAATAGGTCCAAGATTAAATCCATTACCACCTTGAAAGAAGAACATGAGGAAAAGTCTCTTACTGAACACCTAGCATGTATGAGGTATGAGGCATGATCCTGATAGTTGGTTTACATAAATTATTTTCCTTAATCCTAACAATTAACTCACGCTGGGCGAGGTGGCTCATGTCTGTAATCCCAGCAGTTTGGGAGGCCAAGGCAGGTGGATCACCTGAGGTCAGGGGTTCAAGACCAGCCTGGCCAACATGGTGAAACCCTGTCTATACTAAAAATACAAAAATTAACCGGGCATGGTGGTGGGCACCTACAATCACAGCTACTGGGGAGGCTGAGGCAAGAGAATCACTTAAACCTGGGAGGCAGAGGTTGCAGTAAGCAGAGATCATGCTACTGCACTCCAGCCTGGGTGACAGAGTAAGACTCTGTCTCAAAAAAAAAACAAAAACAAAACAAAGCAAAAACCTCATGGCATAAGTACTTATTTCCATTTTATACATGTGGAAACTGAGACTTGAAGAAATTAACAAATTTTCCCTAGATCACTCAGTAAGCAAGAGAGACAGGGCTCCAGTCCACCAAGCACGTGATCTTATGAGGCTACTAACCTTAAAAGTATAAACTGCAAGTTGAGAAATTCAAATTCACTGAACAGAATAATTATGGGATCATGGGTTTGTGAAATTTTATTCTCTGGAAGAGAAAAAAAAAAAAAGGAAGAAGAAGGTGACCAGGTGCAATGGCTCATGCCTGTAGGTTGAGGCTGCAGTGAGCTATGAGGCCGCCACTGTACTCCAGCCTGGGTGACAGAGCAAGACCCCGTGTCAGGGTAGGGAAAAGGCAGTTTCTCATATATTTGAGTTAAACAAGAGAGGGAAGAAAGGATGGGAGATTTCAGAATGTTTGATTAACTCAAGTAGGATGACAAGCCTCTTTTGTTCTTTTAAGAAAGAAATTTACAGCTGTTCCCTAAAAATTAACTCTCCCAAAGAACAAATAAGACAAGTAAATAAAGGTGTTGAGTCATTATGTAATATGTACCTGTGGAGCTGCATTTTACTCCAACTGATTCTCTTTCTTGCTCCCCTCAAGTAGTTTTTCCTAGTTGAAGTGGATGCAGCTAGAAACAAAAAGGCTCCATTTGGGCTTTCTTGTTTTAAAAAAATCTTTTTTTCAAATGGCTTGTTTTCTTAGATGAAAGTTGCCAGATGGATAGCTCTGGAGATTGTGAGCCCTGTGTTTATCTGCAGAGGAGGTCAGGTGTGGAGGGGACATTCTGGGCTTCCCGTGCAGCCCAACTTAAGAACGCTCGCCCTCCTGGACAAAAGTTAACATTCAGTTGGGAAGTTGGGAGGACTTCCTGAAATAAAAGCAGACATTTGCTGGGCTCAGTGGTTCATGGCTGTAATCCCAACACTTTGGAAGGCTGAGGCTGGCGGATCACTTGAGCCCAGGAGTTCAGGACCAGCCTTGGCAACACGAAGAAACCTCATCTCTATAGAAATACAAAAATTAGCTGCACAGTGGTGGTTTGAACCTGTAGTTCAAGCCTATGAGCCAGAGGTTGCAGTGAGCCAAGATTGCACCACCGTACTTCAGCCTGAACGACAGAACAAAACACTTTCTTAAAAAAAAAAAAGCCCAGTGCAATGGCTCACACCTGTAATCCCAGTACTTTGGGAGGCTGAGGCGAGTGGATAACGAGATCAGGAGTTCGAGAGCAGCCTGGCCAATATGGTAAAACCCTGTCTCTACTAAAAATACAAATATTAACTGGACGTGGTGGCACTTGCCTGTAGTCTCAGCTGCTCAGGAGGCTGAGGCGGGAGAATCACTTGAATGTGAGAGGCAGATGTTGCAGTGAGCTGAGATTGCACCACTGCACTCCAGCCTGGGTGACAGAGTGAGATTCCATCTCAAAAAAAGAAAAAAAAAAAAGCAGACACTACAAGTTAGCAGTATATTCCTTTGTTGCTGCCATTGTTGTTGATATCATAGGCATAAGACCTTTCCATTCAGTCCTTTATAAGGTAAGTTGTTAAGGAGGATTTTTTAAGGAGACAAAACAGTACAGGAATGCAGGATGAAGGAGAAGATGAGAATAGGTGACAACGTTGTTTGTATTTTGTGATTTGACTTTGTTTTATCTTGTCTTGTTTTTGCAAGAGTTGCCTCTAGAGCATCTCATATGGCTTCCAGATGATAACTCATTACGGTCTTCACAAATTCAGCTGCCTTTAAACTGGCCAATTGATGGAGCAAGGCAGGGAGTAGCTACCAATATTTAAGAGCTCGTTCAGAAGAACTCAAATTTTCACCTATTTTTTCATCCTTTACCATTGGTTTATAATTTTTGATGTGTCTGGATTCCAACAGAGACATGCCTATTTAGTATATAAGCCATTTTAAAAGAAGCTTTAATACATTCATTATACGTGTGTATTTACAAGTATATTAAACTTACATAAATAAAATTGGTTCTATGTTACTATGTTCATGTCATTAAAAAATGACCCATTAAAAAAATTTGGATTTTTGCCAAATTTGGAGGATATGTTTATGTGATGTGATATTCAATGTGGGCCTAAAGAAGATGCTATCTCAGAGATACGGGTTAGATAAGAGCTGGAATTTTAAAATTTGCAAATAGTTAATAATTTTCTGCAATGGCGTTGAAGAGGTTGGAATCTACCAATATTTTTTAAATTATAAAGATAGCATTATTTAACTAAGATATAATTAAAATTCATAATAATGGCCGGCTAGGATTCATGCCTGTAATCTCAGCAATTTGGGAGGCCAAGGCAGGCGGATCACTGGTGGTCAGGAGTTCCAGACCAACCTGGCCAAAATTGTGAAACCCTGTCTCTACTAAAAATATTAATACAGAAAATTAGCTGCACATCATGGTGTGTACCTGCAGTCCCAGCTACTTGGGAGGCTAAGGCAGGAGAATCACTTGAACCTGGAAGGCACTCCAGCCTGTACAACAGAGCAAGACTCCATCTCAAAAAATAATAAATGAATAAAATAAAATCATAATGACTATTAAACAAAAAAGAAGCAGGTAATTACTATTATCAAGATAGTGAACAGAATATATGTCCACCTTTTCTGTCTTCCAAAAGTCTCTTGAAATTATAGAAAAGAACAATGATAGCAAGAAGAATTATAAACCAAAAATTAAAGAACAAGCAGTATAAAAAAGGGCACAGGTAAACTTGAAAAAAAAGGGAACTTTTACTAGAATTCTCTCAACTAGAACTTTTACCAAAATAGCATCAATGAAGTTTAAATCTCAATGAATAGGAAAAATACTAGATTGAACAAGTCTAAAGAGTTTCTGTATTGGAAGGTCTAAGGAAATCAGATAGAATGCAGCAAAGGGATAAAGATATGAAAAATATGAAAGAACAGTTAAGAGAACATAGACAGAAAAATCAATGAATAAGTTTCAGAAGGAGAAAAAAGAAAATGAGGAAAATATGTTTTTTAATTTTTAATTTTAATTTTTGTGGGTATATAGTAGGTGTATATGGGGTACATTAGATGTTTTGATATGAGTATGTAATGCAATGCATAATAATCACATCATGTAAAATGGGGTATTCATTCTCTCAAGCATTTATCTTTTGAGTTACAAACAATCCAATTACATTCTGTATTTTATTTTATTTTGTTTTTATTTTTTTGAGATGAAGTCTTGCTCTGTTGCCCAAGCTGGAGTGCAATGGCACAATTTCAGCTCACTGCAACCTCTACTTCTTGGGTTCAAATGATTCTTCTGCCTCAGCCTCCTGAGTAGCTGGGACTACAGGCGTGTGCTATTGTGCCCAGCTAATTTTTGTGTTTTTTGTAGAGATGGTTTTTCACCATGTTGGCCAGGTTGGTCTCGAAATCCTGATCTCAAGTGATCCACCCGCTTTGGTCTCTCAAAATACTAGGATTACAGGCATGAGCCACCATGCCTGACCTTTTCTTCTTCTTCTTTTTTTTTTTTTTTTTTCTTTTTTGAGACAGAGTTTCGCTCTGTCACTCAGGCTAGAGTGTAACGGCACAATCTCAGCTCACTGCAACCTCTGCCTCCTGGGTTCAAATGATTCTTTTTCCTCAGCCTCCCAAGTAGCTGAGATTACAGGTGCATGCCACCACACCTGGCTAATTTTTGTATTTTTAGTAGAGGCAGAGTTTCGCCAGGTTGGTCAGGCTGGTCTTGAACTTGACCTCAAGTGATCACCCACCTCAGCCTCCCAAATTGCTGGAATTACAGACGTGAGCCACCACACCCAGTCAATCAGTTCTAATAGTTTTTTAGTGGAATCTTTGGGTTTTTCTAAGTACAAGATTATATCATCTGCAAACAAGGATAATTTGACCTTTTCCTTTCCAGTTTGGATGCTCTTTCTTTTTTCTGATTGCTCTGTCTAGTACTTCCAGTACTACATTGAATAACAATGGTGAAAGTGGGCATCCTTGTCATGTTCCAGAGGAAAGGCTTTCAGAATGATATATTAGCTGTGGGTCTGTCATATATGGCTTTTATTAAGTTGAGGTATGTTCCTTCCATATGCAGGTTTTTAAAGGGTTTTTATTAAGAAGGGATGTTGAATTTTATCAAATGCTTTTTCAGCATCTTTTTGTCCTTCATTCTGTTGGTATGATGTAGCATATTAATTTGCATATGTTGGACCATCCTTGTATCCCAGGGATAAGTCCCACTTGGACATGATGAATTATCTTTTTAAAGTATTGTTGAATTCAGTTTGCTAGTATTTTGTTGGGGAGTTTTGCATCAATA
Source organism: Cebus imitator (assembly GCF_001604975.1). Taxonomy (NCBI): domain Eukaryota; kingdom Metazoa; phylum Chordata; class Mammalia; order Primates; family Cebidae; genus Cebus; species Cebus imitator. Next base: position 3,093,599 of record NW_016107342.1, on the reverse strand, counting down.
TTCATCAGAGATTTTGGCCTGTAGTTTTCTTTTCTTATGTGTCTTTTTCTGGTTTTGGTATTAGGGTAATACTGACTTCATAGAACGAGTTTTGAAGTATTCCCTCCTCCTCCATTTTTTAGAATAGTTTAAGTAGGATCGATATTAGTTCTTCAAATGTTTGCTAGAATTCAGCAGTGAAGCCATTGGGTCATGGGCTTTTCTTTACTAGGAGACTTTTAAATTATGGCTTCAATCTTGTTACTTGTTAATGGTGTGTTCAGTTTTGGATTTCTTCATGATTCAATCACGAAGAAACCCAAAAGTTTGATCGTGTCTAGGAATTTGTCCATTTCTTCTAGTTTTCCAACGTATTGGCATATAGTTGCTCATAGCAGCCACTAATGATATTTGAATTTCTGCTGTATTATGTACAATGGTGCAATCTCAGGTCACTACAACCTCTGCCTCCCGGGTTCAAGTGATTCTCATGCCTCAGCCTTCCGAGTAGCTGAAATGTCTCCTTATTCATCTCTGATTTTATTTCCTTGGATCTTCTCCTTTTTGTTCTTAGTCTGCTAAAGGTTTGTTAATTTTGTTTAACTTTTCAAAGAACCAACTTACAGTTTCATTGATCTTTTGTATTGTTTTCCCCATTTTGATTTCATTTATTTCTGCCCTAATCTTTATTATTTCTTTTTTCTACTAATAATTTTGGGTTTGGTTTGCTCTCGCTCTTCTAATTTTTAAAGATGCATTGTTAAGTTGTTTATTTAAAATTTTTCTTTTTTATTTAGGCATTTATAGCTATAAATTTCCCTCTTAGTACTGCTTTTGCTGTATCCCATAGGTTTTGGTATATTGTGTTCCCATTATCATTTGTTTCAAGAAAATTTTCAATTTTCTTCTTAATTTCTTTATTGAAGAGCATATCAGGAGCATATTGCTTAATTTCCATGTGTTTATATCATTTCCAAAGCTTCTCTTCTTATTGGTTTCTACTCTTATTTCATTGTGGTCAGAGAAGATAATATTTCAGTTTTTTGGAATGTCTTAAGACTTGTTTTGTGACCTAACATATGGTCTATCCGTGAGAATGATACATGTGCTGAGGAAAAATAATGTGTATTCTGAAGCTGTTGGATGAAATGTCCTGTAAATATCTATTAGGTTCACTGGGTCTATAGTACAGATTAAGTCCAATGTTTGTTTGTTGATCGTCTGTCTGAAATACCTGTCCAATGCTGAAAGTATGGTGTTGAGGTCTCTAGCTATTGTTGCATTGAAGCCCCTCTCTCTGTTTAGCTCTAACAATATTTGCTCTGTATATCTGGGTGCTCTAGTGTTGAATGCACATATGTTTGAAATTGTTATATGCTGTTGCTGATTTGACCCCTTTATCTTTATACAGTGACCTTCTTTATGTCTTTTTATAGTTTTTGTCTTGAAATCTATTTTACCTGATAAGCATAGCTATTCCTGCTCTTTTTTTATTTTTTTGCTTTCATCAGCATGGATTTTTTTTTCATTCACTTATTTTCAGTCTGTGTGTATTTTTATAGACAAAGTGTGTTTCTTGTAGGCAACAGATCATTGGGTCTTCTTTTTTATCCATTCAGCCACTCTATGTCTTTTTTTTTGAAATTGAGTCTCACTCTGTTGCCCAACCTCCACCTCCTGGGTTCAAGCAATTCTCCTGCCTCAGCCTCCTTAGTACCTGGGACTACAGGCATGTGTCACTATGCCTAATTTTTGTATTTTTTAGTAGAAACAAGGTTTCACTATGTTGGCCAGGCTGGTCTCAAACTCTTGACCTCAGGTGATCCACCCACCTCGGCCTCCCAAAGTGCTGGGATTACAGGTGTGAGCTGCTGCACCTGGCCCATTCTATGTATTTTGATTGGAGAGTTTAGTCTATTTACATTAAATATTACTGATAAGTAAAGACATGCTCCTGCCATTTTGTTATTTGTTTTCTGGTTGTTTTGTGGTCTTTTCTTCCTTCTTTCTTTCCTTCTTGTCCTCCTCTTAGTGAAGGTGATTTTCTCTGGTGATATGAATTGGTTTTTTACTTTTTATTTTTTGTGTATCCATTGTATGTTTACTGGTTTGAGGTTACCACAAAGCTTGCAAAAAATATAGCCCATTATTTTAAGCTGATAACAAAACTGTTTGCATAAATAAGCAAACAAGCAAAAAGAAAACTAATAAAGTCTATGCCTTAACTTCATCCCCTGGCCTTTTAACATTTTGTTGTTTCTATCTATATTTTATTGTATTGACTATGTCTTGGAAAGTTGTGGTAGTTATTTTTTTTATTGGTTCATAATTTCATTTTTCTACTGAAGATAAGAGTAATTTACATACCACAGTTATAGTGTTATAATATTCCTGGTTTTTCTGTATACTTACTATTCTTTGTACATTCAGATAATTTCTTGTTGCTCATTAACATCCTCTTCTTTTTGATTGAAGCACTCCCTTTAGCATTTCTTGTAGGGCAGGTCTGGTGTTGATGAAATCCCTCAGTTTTTGTTTGTCTGGGAAAATATTTCTCCATCATGTTTGAAGGATATTTTCACCAGATATACTATTTTGGGACAAAAGTCCTTTCCTTCAGCACCTTAAATATGTCTTGCCACTTTCACCTGGCCTGAAAGTTTCCACTGCGATGTCTGCTGCTAGATGTATTAGAGCTCCATTGTGTGTTATTTGTTTCTTTTCTCTTACTGCTTTTAGGATCCTTTCTTTATCCTTGACTATTGGGTATTTGGCTATTAAATTTCTTGGGGTAGTCTTATTTGGGTTAAATCTGCTTTGTGTTCTAGAACCTTCTTGTACTTGGATAGTGATGTCATTCTCTAGGTTTGGGACATTCTCTATTATTATGCCTTTGAATAAACTTTCTACTCCTGTCTTTTTCTCTACCTCCTCTTTAAGGCCAATAACTATTAGATTTGCCATTTTGAGGCTGTTTTCTGGATCCTATAGGGGTGCTTCATTGTTTTTTATTCTTTTTTCTTTTGTCTCTTCTGACTGTGTATTTTCAAATAGCCTGCCTTGAGGCTCACTAATTCTTTCTTCTACTTGGTCAATTCTTCTATTAAAACACTGATGTTGGGGCTGGGCACAGTAGCGCACACCTGTAATCCCAGCACTTTGGGAGGCTGTGGTGGGTAGATCACCTGAGGTCAGCAGTTTGAGACCAGCCTGGCTAACATGGTGAAACCCTGTCTCTACTAAAAAAAGAAATTAGCTGAGCATGGTGGCAGTTACCTGTAATCCCAGCTTCTTGGGAGGCTGAGACAGGAGACTCACTGGAACCCAGGAGGCAGAGGTTGCAGTGAGCCAAGGTCTCACTGCTGCACTCCAGCCTGGGCAACAGAGTGAGACTTCATCTCAAACAAACAAATAAACAAACAAATGATGGACACATTGTTCACAGTGGTTCACACCTGTAATCCCAGCACTTTAGGAGGCTGAGGTGGACAGATCACCTGAGGTCAGGAGTTCAAGTTCAGCCTAGAAAACATGGTGAAACCCCATCTCTACTAACCATACAAAAATTAGCTGGGTGTGGTGGCACATACCTGTAGTCTCAGCTAATAGAGAGGGTGAGGCAAAAGAATTGCTTGCACCCGGGAGGCAAAAGTTGCAGTGAGCCAAGATCACACCATTGCACTCCAGCCTGGGCAACAGAGCGGGAGTCTGTCTCAAAAAATTAAAAAAAAAAACTGATGCATTCTTCAATATGCCAACTGCATTTTTTTAGCTCCAGAATTTTGGCTTCTTTTAAATTATTTCAATCTCTTTGTTAAGTGTATCTGATGAAATTCTGAATTCCTTTCATCTTATCTTGAATTTCCTTGAGTTTCCTCAACACAACTCTTTTGAATTCTCTGTCTAAAGGATCATATATCTCTGTTTCTCCATTTTGTCCATGCTGGCCTCAAATTCCTGACCTCAAGTGATCTGCCTTCCTTGGTCTCCCAAAGTGCTAGGATTACAGGTGTGAGCCACCATGACTGGCTGTCAAGATAATATTTTAAAAGACAATAGCTTAGAATTTTCCAGAACCAAACCAAAACAAACAAAAACCACAAGTCTTTCAACTGAGTAAGCAAACCGAGTCCTGAGAAGGATAATTAAATTCACAAGATACCCAAACTCACTGTAAGAAAATTGTAGAAAATAAAAGACAAAGGGGAAAACAGTTATTATAGAGAAAAAGATGAAATATGTATATACAGATTGATATAGTTTGGCTGTGTCCCTACCCAAATCTCATCTTGAACTGTAGCTTCCACAATTCCGAAAAGTCATGGGAAGGACCCAGTAGGAGGTAACTGAATCATTGGGGTGGATCTTTCTTGTGCTATTGTCTTGATAGTGAATATGTCTCACAAGATCTGATAGTTTTATCAAAGGGCATTCCCTTGCACATGCTCTCTTTGCCTGCTGCCATGTAAGAAGTGACTTTGATCCTCCTTCGCCTTCTGCCATGATTGTGAAGCATCCCCAGCCATGTGTTACTGTGAATCCATTAAACCTCTTTCCTTCATAAATTACCCAGTCTTGAGTATGTCTTTATTAGCAGCATGAGAACAGACTAATACTCAGATGATACTTGGGTTAAGTCCTGATAAACCCATTGTAAATCAAAACTATCTTAAGCCAAAAAAGGCATTTAGTACACCTAACATACAGAACATCATAGCCTAGCCAAACCTACCTTAAATGTGTTCAGCACACTTACATTAGCCTACTGCTGGGCAAAATCATCTAACACAAAGCCTGCTTTATAATAAAGCATTGAATATCGCATGTAATTGAATGAATATTGTACTTAATAGAATGGTTGTATTGCTTGTTTACTCTTGTGATCACATGGCTGACTGGGAGCTGCAGCTCACTGCCACTGCCCAGCATCACAAGAGAGGAATTGTATGGCATATTGCTAGCCTAGGAAAATATCAAAATTGAAAAGCTGAAGAAAGGTTTCTGTTGAACGCATTTCGCTTTCACACCATCATAAAGTAAAAAAAGCATAACTTGAACCATTGTAAATTAAGGATCACCTATATTTTTAAAAAAATGACCTTTAGACTGACAGTAGACCTCTCATTACCAACAATAAGGGTTGGGAGATAATGAAATAACACCTTCAGAATGGGGAGGGAAAGGAAATTTCAGCCTATCATTCTACAATCAGATAAGCTATATTCAAGACTGAGGGCAAAAAGACATTGTCAGATAGGTTTGCTGTTCATAAACTCTCAGTGAAAGAAACACTAAAGAATGTATTTCAGTAAGAAGAAAAATAAATCCAGAATAAAAAAGTAGCATGAAAAAAACAAATGAATTTGTAAGCATTTGATAACTCTAAATAAGGATTTGCTATGCTAGTACTGCTACTCCTACTAATGGCTAGTGTTAATAGGGGTTAGAAACAAAGAGGAATGAATAGACAACATTAACATGGAAGAAGGAGGGGAGAAATATGAGTTAAAGTGTTCTAAGTTCCTTGAAGAAAACGAATAGAAACTTATCTTTTGTAACAGCCTTATTGAGGTATAATTAATCAACAATAAACTGAACATATTTAAATTGTGCAATCTGATAAGAATGACATATGTATACACTCGTGAAGCCATCATCACAATCAAGCTAGTGATCGTATCTAGCATCCCTAAAGGTGTCCTCACAACCTTGGGAATTCTGCCTTCCAACATTGCCCCCCTACCCAAACAATCACTTGCCTGCTTTTTGTTCCTAAAGATTAGTTTATAATCTCTAGAATTTTATATAAATGGAATTGTATAGTACATACACTTTTTTTGTCTGGCTTTTCTCATTCCACGTAGTTTTTTGTTTTTGCTTTTGTTTTTCAGACAAGGTCTCACTCTGTTGCCCAGGCTGGAGTGAGTGTAGTGGCATATTCATGGCTCACTGCAGCCTTGAACTCCCGGGCTCAATTGATCCCTTCCACCTCAGTCTCCTGAGTAGCTGGGACTACAGGTGCATGCCACCATACGCGGCTAATTTTTGTTCTTTTTGTAGAAATGGGGTTTCGCCAGGCTGCCCATGCTGGTCTCAAATTCGGGGGCTAAGTGATCTATCTGCCTCCACCTTCCAAAGTGTTGTAATTATAATTGTGAGCCACTGTGCCCAGCCCTGCATAGTTAACATTCCACCATGTTGAGTCTATCAGTGGTCCATACCTTTTTATTGCTAAGTAGCATTCCACTGTTTATATATACACCACAATTCACATATCTCTTCATTTGTTGATTAACACTTGAGTAGTTTTAGTTTTTGGTCAAGTTAAGTTTCTGTGAATATCATGTAAATTTTGTCTTTGTATGGTCACGTGCAAGAGTGTTGGGAGCTGATGTCTAATGTGAGATAATTAGGCCATGAGTGTGGAGTGAATGGATTAATGTTGTTACATGAAAATGAGTTCTTTATAGAAGTTCAGCCCCCTCTTGCTGAACTTTATTTTTTAAAATGCTAAAACAATCTTGCCTTCCCAGAAGAAACCCTGCTTGGTCAGGATGTATTATTATTGTTATATGTTGCTGGATTATATTTGCCAAAATTTTGAATTTTATGTTGGCTATAGTCTTCTTTCTTGTAATGTTTTTAATTAGTTTTGGTATCAGGGTAACATTGACCTATGAATTGGGAAATATTCATCATCTTCAATTTTCTGGAAGTGTTTGTTTAGGTAGAATTGGTACTCTTTCTACCATAAGTGGGTGGTAAAATTCCCAGTATAGCTATCTGGGCCTATTGTTTTCTCTGTGGGAAGATTTTATTTTATTTTATTTTTATTATTTTGAGACAGAGTCTCACCGTGTTTCCCTGCCTGGAGTGCAGTGGCGTGATCTTGGCTTAAAATTTCCTTTTAATTTAAAAAAATTGGTCCATGCGTTTTGGAAGTACATCATTTGGTTCCCGATTTTAGTTATTTAGTTTTCAGATTTTCCATCGATCTTTCTGTTCCTGATTTCTAATTTAATTTCATCGTGGTAAGGGAATACAGGCTGAAATGCTTTGGTCTTTTTTAACTATTGAGAGTTGTTTTATAGCCTGTAATACAGTCTATCTTGGTAAATGTTTTCTGGGCACTTGAATAGTTATGTATTTTTTGTTGTTGGATGAGGCAGTCTATAAATATCAATTAGATCAAGTTGTTGATAGTGTTGACATTTTCTACATTTTTACTAGTTTTCTGCTTACCTGTTCTACAAATATTAACAGCGGGTTGTTGAAATTGCTGACTATAATTGTGGATATATTTCTCCTTGTAGTTCATGGGGTTTTTTTGTTTTTGTGTTTTAGATGAAGTTTTGCTCTTGTTGCCCAGACTGGAGTGCAATGGTGTGATCTAGGCTCACTGCAACTTCTGCCTCCCGACTTCAAACAATTCTCCTGCCTCAGCCTCCCAAGTAGCTGGAATTACAGGTGCCTGCCACCATGCCTGGCTGATTTTTTTGTATTTTTAGTAGAAATGGGGTTTCACCATGTTGGCCAGCCTGGTCTCGAACTCCAGACCTTAGGTGATCCTCCCGCTTCGGCTTCCCAAAATACTGTGATTATAGGTGTCAACCACCGCATCTGGCCTGTTTTTGTTTTTCTTTTTTTGTGTTTTTTTGAGATGAAGTTTTGCTCTGTCGCCAGGCTGGAGTGTAGTGGCGCAATCTTAGCTTACTGCAACCTCCATCTCCCAGGTTCAAGTGATTCCCTTGCCCCAGCCTCCTGAATAGCTGGGATTACAGGCATGCACCACCACGCCCGGCTAACTTTTTGTGTTTTAGTAGAGACAGGGTTTCACCATGTTGGCCAGGATCGCCTCTGTTTCCTGACCTTGTGATCCGCCCGCCTCAGCCTCCCAAAGTGCTGGGATTACAGGCGTGAGCCACCGTGCTCAGCCTAAGTTCATGTATTTTGAAATGCTGTTCTTGAGTGTTATGTTCTTTTGATGAATTCACCTCCTATTATTAAATGACCAGCTCTGGGTTTTTTCCTCACATGCATATACTGATCTGTACTCAATTGAATACTGGAATGGTCACCTGTGAAGATCTCTGGAGCTCTCTCTTCTTGCAGCTCTTTCTTTCCCGGTACTCTGTCCTGATGATACTAGCTCCTCAGGTTCACTGAACAAGCAGCTGTGCCTCCCTGATCAAGGTTGCTCCCAGGCTCAGTCTGGGTTCCCCTTCTTTGCACTAGGAACTTTCTCCAGGCAGTAAACTGGGGTAGTCCTAGGGCTTTCTATGTTTATTTCTCATCCTCAGGGATCACTGTTCTACATTGCCTGGTGGTCAAGGTCTTGAGGGTTGTTGTTTCATATATATTTGTCCAGTTTTTAAAATAAGTTTCATGTGTGAGCATAAATGTGGTCTTTACATTCCATCTTGATCAGAAGCAGAAGTCTCATTATGCTTTATATATAAGAATAGATGGGCCAGGCACAGTGGCTCACGCCTTTAATCCCAAAACTTTGGGAGGCTGAGGCTGGAGGATCACTTGAGGCCAGAAGTTCAAGACCAGCCTATACAACATATTGAAACCCCATCTCTACAAAAAATAAAATAATTAGCCGGGTTAATCAAAATGCCTAAGTTCTAATTCTCTCACTTGTATAAACTAGAAAAAAATTACTTTGTTGAGCCTATGGTTCCTTACTGTTGTATTGGGAGGATAAAATAAAGTAAAAGCATTTAGTAAAATATGAAGTCATATACAAATGTAAAGTATTGTTCAGAGATACAAAATACGGTGGGGCGTGATGGCTTACGCCTGTAATCCCAGCACTTTGGAAGGCCAAGGCGGGTGGGTCACCTGAGTTCAGGAGTTCGAAACTAGCCTGGCCAACATGGTGAAACCCTGTCTCTACTAAAAATACAAAAATTAGTGGGGGGCAGTGGTGGGTGCCAGTAATCCCAGCTACTCAGGAGGCTGAAGCAGGAGAATCACTTGAACCTGGGAGGTGGAGGTTGCAGTGAGCCAAGATTGTGCCATTGCACTCCAGCCTGGGTGATAGAGTGAGACTCTATCTCAAAAAAACCCACAAAAACCAAAAAACAAAGCAAACAAACAAAAAAACACACAAAGATACAAACTATGTGGGGGAAGAAGTTAGAAGATAATTGTTGTTTACCCATTGTTTACCTATATCTATTGCCTTCTTGCTATTAGACTCTTGATTTTATCCAGGTGAGGAATGTGTCAAGCCCCAGGTTATGTTTGGCTTTACCAGCTCTTCTTGCAGCTAGGAATGACCATGTTACTTACTTGTGGAATATGAGGAATAATCGGCAGTCTGCTAGCGGTTTGATGTACCACTAGCAAGCCTCTGCTTTCCTGATAAAAGGAACAGGCTTAATTGAGTGTACAGGAGATGTACCTGCCAACTGTAACTTAAGCACTCTCTGAAAATGACCCTGTGGCTTAAGAAGAACGTGTGTTTGCAGTTCTGAGCTAAGGAATCTGGAAGTGACCTACCCGGATATTCATTCCTTATCTATGAGGAACACCTGAATCCCCAGGCTGTGTAGGGGATGGAGGCCCTTCGTTTTGGATCAGATGAAGGTTGTCAGGTGGAGGTTGCTACAAGGAGGAGGTGAAGTGAAATTCTATATACACTTCATGCTTTTCACAGGCGGTTGTGGTTCTTCTGTCCAGCTCACCACCACTGCACTACCCTGTGTGCAAGTCCCCTCAATACTCAGATATATATCTATATCTATATATCTATATCTATATCTATATATATCTATATATCTATATATCTATATATATATATCTGACAGGCAGACTTGATTCATAGCACCCTGACTGTTATTTTATAAGTACATGGGAAAAGACCACACCATCCTACAGATACTGGCCCTAGCTTTACTGAGTTGCTGAACAAATTTTGGCAGCTACCTTTCTCCATATTTCTTGTCATATGAGAAAAATATATTTTTAAAGACATTATTAGTTGGGTGGCGAAAGCATTCCTAATTGATTCAGTAGGAGAAGGGGAACTGGAGAGTTAAGTTACATCTTTGTAAGTTAACTGTTTAAAGAAGGCTGTATAAAGCAAAAGGGAAAGAACTCATGTTTAAAATTTGCTTACAAATCAACAGCAGTGCCTGGCACATAGTAAGTGCTTAATAAATATTCTTCAAATAAATGTAAATGAATATGTCAATTTTGCAGAACCGTTGCAGATGTAATTTGACAAATAGAAATCCCTCTACAATCCCAGCTATTTCTACTTCACAATTTTGATTCGGGACTATCAGTGGTTGTGTTTATCACAGAGCACTTACCTCATTTGGACATAATTACATACACAAGGAGAATCTTAGGGTTACTGCTCTGTAGCCAAGTTCACTTAGTCTAAGATACTAAGTGAACTTACCTGCAGAGCTGTTCCTTGCATTTAGAACCTCAGGAGATACCAGTAAAACTCAGCTCCAATCCCTCAAACAGCTGATTTTGTAGAAGTATTTGTCCTGAATAATGGAAAAGCTTCTTCTAAAGCAATCACACCATTGTGGAGGAATCCCTGACCAAGCCATCCCTGGCATAGCTTGGAAATGCACATGGAAGATAAGTGTTCTAACATTTCTGTTTCCATGGAAGATAAGTAGAGTTTTAACAGATATTTTACTTTCTTCTTTCTTTTTAAGATAGGATCTTGCTCTGTTGCCCAGGCTGGAGTGGAGTGGCACACTTACAGCTCACTGCAGTCTTGGCCTCCCAGGCTCAAGTGATCCTTCCACCTCAGCCTCGCTAGCAGCAGGTAC
>NW_016107342.1:3057558-3082136 GCF_001604975.1 Cebus imitator | reverse complement strand
GAAGGGGTTAGGTTTACAGGCAAAGTTTTCTGAATCCTGTTCTAAGTTGACAGTCTAGAAGAATGTATATAATTCTCATCTCATAGTATGCATTCAATCATTAATAATTAGCCTCTTTGTTGTCTTCAGAAAATTCTGTATGGGAAGAAACCTTGCAGGCTTTGTTATAAAGAATATCAAGCTGGCACAGTGGCTCACACCTGTAAAACCAACACTTTGGGAGGCCAAGGCAGGAGGATAGCTGGAGCCCAGGAATTTGAGATCAGCCTGGGCAACACAGTGAGATCCCACTTCTCTTTCCCATGATTCTTTCCTCAGGGTAGGCCTTGCGTATGCACAGTGCTCTTCTTACCCTGGGGAATTGAGCACACACAGTGTGTTTAGGAAGTTTTACCCATGCCCATCTGAGACTTTTTTTTTTTTTCCAGTGAAATATACCTGGAAGATCATACTTTGCCATTTTTGTCTCTTAATAATTTTGCATTTTTTGTAGAGATGGAGTTTCTCCATGTTGCCCAGGCTGGTCTTAAGCTCCTGGGCTCAAGCAATCCACCTGCCTTGGCCTCCCAAATTGCTGGGCTCACAGGTGTGAGCCACTATGCCCAGCCCAGACATTTTCTTTTTTGCCAATATTTTGCACGTGAGCTATAACAAATTATATATAATAATAAAAGAATGGAATATGCACTTTTAAATGATTGCTTGATTTTAATTTTGTGGGGAGGAAGGCTGCTACAATTAAGGTAATAGAAATGTCTTTTCTTTCCTTTCCCTCCATGACTTCTCCTCCCCAAAAATTTCCTAAGAGTTTAATGGAAATTCTTATAGAAATTGTGCAATCCTATGAAGCGTTTATTTCTTCCTCTTAGTAATCACAAATACTAAATATTAGAGACTGCAAACATTGAAATGGCAGAAAAGTTCTTTTGGTTCATAGATTTGTACACTTTGTCCTTGGCTTCCCTCAAAGTGTGAGCTTATGAGAGAGACTAGATGTGATAAGACTTAAGGGGAGAAAAAGGTCTTGGTTCCTGGCAGAAATATAGCCGCAGGGAGCCATAAATGTAATCAAAAAGGCTTTCTCAACTGCAGAAAAGAATTCCAGCCTTTTTATCCAGATGGGCAACCCTCTGGGTGGGCTGATTTTGCGAGTCAATCAGACCCAAAGTATATGTCTTGAGATTACAAAGGAAATAAATACATTTGTGGGTCAGAAACGTCTCACCTGGTCTGTACTCCTTTCTTTCTCACTCATTTTCATTAGTTTGGGGTATGTGTATACCTAAATCTCCCTGCTTTTCTCTCAGATCAGTAACACATTTGCCATTAACTTTGATACAGTATTACTTTAGGAATCCAGATTACAGTTATTCAGAATTTTAAGTTGAATTTATTTATGCTCTCTCTATTCTTTAAAAATACTAGAAGTGGTTTATTTAGAACACACATGATGTATTTGTGTTATATGCTTTTGGAAAAAGTCACTTGTTAATTCCACAAATAGTTCTTGGGCGTCTACTATGTTTACAGTATCTTGGAGTTAGGCCGGGCATGGTGGCACACGTCTGTAATCCTAGCACTTTGGGAGGCCGAGGTGGGTGGATCACATGAGGTCAGGAGTTCAAGACCAGCCTGGCCATCATGGTGAAACCCCATCTTAAAAAAAAAAAAAAGTATCTTGGAGTTTAGATGAATGAAATGTTGTTGGTGATTGAATTTTTGTATACTACCTTGTCCAGAAGCACTTGCTATTTACTAAAAGGATGATAACAACCTTACTTGCATATCAAAATCACCTGGGAGTTTGTTAAAACTACACCTGCCTAGGCTCTGGCTCTCAGCTTAGGGAGATTCCGATAATAGACAGAACCCAAGGTGTGTGTAGTTTTAGCAAAAACTTCCCAAGTGAATCTGATACACCTCTAGGATTAAGAAACACTGCTTTAAATTAAGAAAGTACTAACAGCAGAAGTTCAGCCACAAGTCTTCCAGATGTATACCCTTAATATTCACATGAGCAGTTGGCTAAAGTCTCTTATAAGGCTATTTCTATTTCTGAGGTTTCAGAATGAGTAGTCATAGTCTGAAACACACCCCAGAGGACAGAGTCAGGTCCAATCTTTTCTGTAAGACACCTTGCTTAAGACTGCTGTGAAGAAGTAAGAGCGCTGCAGTAAAAAATCATGCCAAAGTCTCCCAAAACACTCTATCATTAAATCCATCTCACATGAAATGTGGGTGTGTAAATTGTCTCCTTCACTAGATTGGCAAGTATTCTAGCACAGGGGCAAGTCTCTTTTTTCTCCCACCGAGGAACACAATAACCCATACATAATAGATGTTTGACAGATTTTTTTTTTTTTTTTTTGTAAATTGAATTGAATCCTTATCCAGCTCCTAGAGTCTGGCTATATATATCCATAAATTATACAGTTGTTTATAAAACATTTCAGTCACACCAAAGAACATATATATGGAAGAAAGAACGATAAGCAAGCACTCATGGACCCACCTCCCCTCCCCTGTTTATGAAACGACTTTGCCAATGCTTTCGAAGTTCCTTATTGAAGTAGATCTTTAAAAAACAGCAATGATTTTCTGAATTTTAATCAGAAGACATTCATCCATTCATTCATTGATTGGATTCCAAGTGTCAACATGGTATATACGATGTAGGTGTTCTGCTGTTGGGGTGAGGGGGGTCAAAAGTGACATAAGCCATCTCCAGAGACGTAGGGATCCCCTTGCTGCAAATGGTCCCAACCCGGCCTGGTGCTCCAGAGCGGGCGTGGTTTCTGTGCGCGGACACTTTGGGCAGAAACTACGCGTCCCGGCAGTCCGCGGGGCGAGTGGGCGGAGCCGGGCTGGGGGCGGGGGCTAGGCGAGAGGGGGCATTGTGTAGGGGAGCGCGGAGCTGCATTTGTCTGCTCGATGTGCTAGCCAGGCAGGCGCAGCCGTTGCCGGCCGGGGCTGGAAGTGTCAGCGGCGGCCGGGGGCCCGGCTGAAGGCCGAGTAGGAGGGACCACGCTCCGGGAGCCGCGATCTCTGGCAGGGGGCGGTGTACCAGCGGAGCACCATGCACATAGGCGCTCAGCGCCCCGACTACCCCTCCCGAGGAAAAGAGGCCGGGGCCGCGCTGAGGCGGCGGGGAGCATGAGGGAGGCCGGGGGGCGGCTCGGCTTGGAGCGCTGCTAGGGAGCGGTGCGCGCCGCACACCCGCCTGAGCGCGGCGGAGGGCGGGGAGCTGGGCAGGTCGCGCCTGCGGGCGGGAGCCGACCGCCGGGAGCTGTTCTGATTTCCTACGCGCACGCAAGGGGCCCGGAGCAGCCCCCGGCCCCGGCGCGCCGCCGACATGGGTAACGCGGGGAGCATGGATTCGCAGCAGACGGATTTCAGGGCGCACAACGTGCCTTTGAAGCTGCCGATGCCTGAGCCAGGTGAACTGGAGGAACGATTTGCCGTCGTGCTGGTGAGTGCGCGGCGGCGGTCGGGCGCGGGGACCCGGGGCCCCGGGCCGGGCGGCGCAGCTGACCCCCGCCCCTCCCATTCGCCCCTCTCCGGGAGCGAGCCTCCCTTCCCGAGGGGGAGGCTCGCACCTTCCTCACTGTGGCGCCCCCACCCCCCACCCCGCACTTCTCTTCAGCTCCCGGCGCTCTGCCTCTCCGGTCCTGGGATGGGATGGGGATGGGGGCTCCGGGCGGGCTGCCCGCCAGCCCCGAACCCATTGTCTGGCTGGAGAGGCACCTCTTGGCGCGTGTGCCCGGGAGGTGCGGCGTAGGCGTGAAGGGAAGGTGGCGCGGGCTGGGGAGGAGGGGGCGGCGAGTCGCTTAGGCTTTTTGTGTTTTTAAAAAACAAAAAACCCCGAGCCCCTGCGGACCATCCCTTGGGAGGCCAGCCCGGGACTTGCTAGGTTCCCGGCAGATGGGGCGCGTGTGGCTGGCCGCGGGCGCCGTGCCGGGTAGTGAGCGGAGGCGAACTTGGAGGGCGGACGTCGTGGCTTGGCAGAGGGGAGCTTCCCCGAAAGGGAAAGGGAGCCCCGCAGCTGTTCGGCGCCCCGGCCCTTGGCGAGGAGGAGGGGCGTCTGAAACCCAGGCCGGGGAGAACCTCAGCGTGTTCCCTCTAGACTTAAATCTTAAACCACAAAAATGTGCAGTTTTGCGGGAACGTGTTGCGAGCTGTCCTGACTGCACGGGCGACCCTTCTCCTCCCCTTGCACACTCAGCCGGGTCCTCGCTCCCTCCTGCATTCCGCTTCTCCCAGCCTTCCACCTCCTCAAATCCAGGACTCTGAAAACTCCCCTTTCTCCCTTTCCTGTTGGGACTGTGTCTGGGCCCCTCCCAGCCGGGGCTTCTGCTGAGCTGCAGAGGGTGTGGCGGCTTGCCCCAGCTAGGATCTGGACTGCAGTTGGTCCCCAGACTTCCAGTTTTAGTGTCCCAACCTCTTCTAAGGGATGTTGGGAGGGACACGGGCGAAATCGGACGCATTCCTGCTCCTCACACATGGACACTTCTCTTTTCCCAGTTGGTTGCCTCTAAACTCCACAAGACTAGGCAGCAAGGGAAACTCGTGATTCAGGCATCCAACGATTGTGCCTGCCTGCGGGTTTTCTTGTTTTTTGTTTTTGGCATGAAAACTACAACTTTGGCAAAGGACTCGAGTTCTAGATCAAAAATCGGTTTTCTGAGGTTTGATCACCGACAGGAGTTCAAATTGCCTGCCTTCAGGCCTTGAAAACGGATGGTTTGGTATGGGAAATGATGTTCTGGATGGCAGGTGAGCTGTGTGCTCTTCGGGAGACCTGAGCTTTCTCTCCCACCACCTGGAAACTCTGGTGTGGCCGTCGGGGAGATAGATGAGGTTGCTTGTGTTGCTTTGCATTTCCTGTGATCTCCCGCAGCTGCTCCCACCGTTGTGCAAGATGGGACACTCAGATGAAACGGCCTAGGCGTAATTCTCAAGGCAGCCTGGGTGTATACTTGAACTGTTTTTCCAGAGACAAACGTTTTTCTTCAAAACCCTCTTCCTACTAAACATATGGTTCTTACCTCCTGGCTCTGGCTTTTTTTGTTTTTCCATCCATGCTGTGGTGGTGTGTGTGTGTGTGTCTGAATACTTGTGGTGGAGAAGCCAGTGACACAGGGAAACCAGTGCAGCAGCCATAATAATAACAATAATGCAATTAAGTTCTGTTTGATTAGGATAGCTTTTTTTTTTTTTTTTTGCTTGAGCTTTCAGTTACCCTGCTGATTAGTAACACATGGTGTGAATTAATCTTTAGAAAAATAATGTCCCGTCATCAACGCGGTGGATTTGTGTTCCTGTTAAGGCTAGCAGTTGCAAATATAGTATGTAGACATTTATGATTTTACATCCCAAGCTTCTTGGGGCAGTGTTGTTGTGGGTACTTCTGCTCTACTGTGTGTCACAGAGTTACTGGGTGCAATTTCTTTTAAAATTGTTTACGATATTCTAAGCCTCCCAAACAAGAAACAAAAGCAATGCCAGGCTGACGTTTTTTTGAATAGAGACAAAGCTTTTGGGACCTCATCAGCTCGGGAACCCTATTCCTAGGGATGCGCTTGGACCATTGATTTGTTCCTTCTCCCAAGTCAGCTCCACTTGCTCTTTGACAAACTGTGAGAGGAGTTGAAAGGAAACCTTCCAGATCATCTCTGTAGGCTGATAGAAATATGCAGTGTTGGTGATTTTTTTTACTGTTTTTTTCTGGAGTTGTACATGCAACACTCTCAACTTCACTTTTCTTCATGAGTTGCTTAAGAAATCAGTTCTTAAGGACAAGTTTTAGGTGGCAGATTTTTAAGTATGTAGAGGACAATGGATTGTGTTGGCATTATTGATACCAGTTCAACTTTCTTGTATAATAAAGATCATATGGGTGTTTTGGGAGGAAAACCAGATAGTAATACTGTACAGAAAAGTGTCCAAGCACCTCATTGTAAGTATGACTTACATCAATAATTAACAGACTGTTTCAAGCTAGGAAAACAATTTTTCCCAACCTCCAGTTCTAGAATATTTAAGGCCTCAGGGAGAAGTAAATAAAAATTAAAATGACAGAAGTCCATATTCTTTCTTGTAAGGAAAGCCTTAAGAGAGAGTAAACCTACTCAATGACTCTCTCCCTCCCCATCAGTTTAGATGGGTTAAATTGTGTGAATATAAAAAATTAGTGGGTATGAATGGAAATGAGAGAATAAGAGACTAATGAATTAAGATCAGTAGAGGGGTAAACTTTGAAAAGTAATAGTTTTAATAGGAAAAAATGAGTTACTGAACTTCCCATAAGTAATGAATAGCAAAAATTAGATTCCAGTCTTAGGAGTTTAATCCTCCTAAGGATAGGTATCTTCAGTATCATTATAGTAATGGTTATAAAAGTTACATTGAAGGGAAAAGATGGCTGTCTTAGTGTATACATTTAACCATTTGCTTCCCTGTACTGACCTTTCAGGTAGAGCTAGAAGGTTAGATATGTATATATAAGCTCCTGTGTGTGTGTGTGTGTGTGTGTGTGTGTGTGTGCGCGCGTGTGCGCGCGCGCAATGTTTCTGTTATACTCTAACGTATGTATAATTTACATGGAAGTGTTTCGAAATCATAAAGTCAGACGTGTACTTCAATCTTTGTTCTTTTAGGATGTAAAGATGTATATATATATTTTTCATTGATCACCGGTGATCAAGATGTATATGTTTAATAGGTAATATTAGCCTGTGTTTTTTGGTGGTTCCCCACATTTATAATAGCCATGTGGCCTTCCATTGTATTTTTTAAAAATTGTCTAATTTTGGGGGTAACATCAACCTTGTTAGCCTGCTGCCTGTGGCCGCACAGGCCCAACACAAATTCATAAACTTTCTTAAAACATGAGATTTCTTTCACAATTTTTTTTTAAAGCTCACTAGCTACTGTTAGTGTATTTTTTGTGTGGCCCAAGACAATTCTTCTTCCAATGTGGGCCAGGGAAGCTGAAAGATTGGACATCCCTGAATTACATATACACACCCACAAATACTCCCATGTCCTTTAAAGCTGATGATAAGAAGGTGGTTCTTTGGTGGATGTGGCAAACAAGTGATGGTCTTTGTCCAAGAATACTTCTTTCTACATTAGATCCTCCATGATATTATTCACTCATTTTTGGCTTTGCAGTCACTGTCTACAACTTAAAAGGCACTCCCTTAGATTCTTTGTTGAAGAGCTATCCTAAGGATTCTTTCTTTGAGCCTCAGAGGAAAGGACAATTTTAAGTCTTCTGTCTTAGCTGCTGTGTCTTATACAGTATCAGGTGCCAGGTGGCACTGCAAACATATTTTAGACAGATTAGGAAATAATGGTTTAGGGCAGTATTATATTTGGTATCAGGAACTGCTTTGGTATCTGATTGAGTCCATTTCCTTCTCATTTTTTTCCCCCTTGCCCTGAGATTGAATGTAGCCATTTTGCTTTAGGAAGGTGTGGGAACATTTTCTGGGTATCTACTAGGAGTAGGCCTTTTGCTTACGTGTTCTCATTTAATCCTCACAGTAATGAACACTATCAGAAACATTATAGATGCATAAATAATGATTATCTAGTCTGGGCATGGTGGCTCACACCTATAATCCTAGCATTTTGGGAGGCTGAGGTAAGAGGATCACTTGAGCTCAGGAATTTGAGACCAGCCTGGGCAAAATAGCGAGATTCTGTTTCTATGAAAAAAGAAAAAAAAATTAGCCAGGTGTGGTGGCTTGTACCTGTAGTCCCAGCTACACAAGAGGCTGAGATGGAGGATCATTTGAGTCTTGGAGGTCAAGGCTGAAGTGAGCCATGTTCATACCATTGCACTCCAGCCTGGGTAACAAAGTGAGACCATGTCTCTAAAAAGAAAAAGATTACCTAAATTGCCTAAAATCATGCAGTTATTAAATAACCAATCTGGCCTTTCAGCAGAGATTTGGATCTGTTCCCTACTCCGCCTGGCCTTGCCTTTATATTATGCTTCCTTAGCCTTAGAACTGAAAAGAAAAAAAGGGCCTGGGACCAGCAGTCAAAAATTCCTGTCTGGTTAGTGCAAATTTCAGACTGGATAAAGTTGGCAGAATTTTTTCAGAAGGGACTGAAGTGAGGTGCATTTGAAGTTTTTTTTCTTTAGTTGTCAAACCTTTTGGCATCTTCACTGTGCTCTTCTATTTTCAAGCACGGAGTTAAAAATTGATCGGGTCCAAAAATGTACTCTTCAGTTTTTCTTTTCTTTTTTTTTTTTTTTTTGAGACGGAGTTTCACTCTTGTTACCCAGGCTGGAGTGCAATGGCGCGATCTCGGCTCACCGCAACCTCCGCCTCCTGGGTTCAGGCAATTCTCCTGCCTCAGCCTCCTGAGTAGCTGGGATTACAGGCACGCGCCACCATGCCCAGCTGATTTTTTGTATTTTTAGTAGAGACGGGGTTTCACCATGTTGACCAGGATGGTCTCGATCTCTTGACCTAGTGATCCACCCGCCTCGGCCTCCCAAAGTGCTGGGATTACAGGCTTGAGCCACCGCGCCCAGCCTCAGTTTTTCTTTTCAAGGCGATTTGAAATACCTTGGTTGACAAGTTTGTTCTCCAAATCAGAAGGAATGGACAACCTGTCAATGCCAGGCACACACTCTAAATGTAATTAGCTGTGAAAAAGAAAGGAAGGTCAGGTTTTAACATTTATTTCCCACTGCAAGGTGTTGCTTCCTTTCAGCCACTTCGGAGGAGAGCGCTTGCCATGAAGTCTGTTAAGCAGATGGGTGGCTGCTGGTGTAGTGAGGCCATCAGATGCTGCTGAATTGTTTTCTCACGTTCTTTCTCCTGTTGTGAGGGAAAGAGAGTGTGGAGGGTGGGCGTAGAGTGTTGTCACTTTGACCCATTACACTTTCATGCAAGGCAGTAACTCCCTGAGCTGTTTTTTCCTCCAAAGTGGGAGTATATGGTTAGGGCTATGCGTATCATTATCAGGATGCTTTTTTTCCCTCATAATACCAGTAAAAACTGTGAAAATATATTGGGGTATCTGGGATAGAAGTTGATCAAATGCAAATGTTTGGCTCCAGCAAGAGACTGGCAACAGTGTAATATGACATTTGGGGAGAGATGGTATGCGTGGCCTTAAATCTGTGAGTAGTAAGAAGTGCGTTTGCTTATGGCCTCTCATTTAGCATTGGTCTGGGAGGCAGGAGACCTTGTTTCTAGAATCACATTTGCTGTAGCAACTTGAACAAGTTAAACTCTTTCCTCTGGCCCTTGGTTTTCCTTTGTGAATAGGAATAAAATTTGGCACAATTGTTAGTATAGTCGTGAGGTGATGGAAATCATAACACTTGAAAGCATAACATTTCCAGAACATAATATGTTGTGATCCATTAGTTGACTTGGTCTTTTAAAGAGCTTTCAGGTGGAAATGTGTGTAGTGGTGTTCTGTGTGGTCTAAAGAGTAGAATTCCCCAGGTCAGTGACTGAAAGTCTTATGAGCATTGGGAAAAATATTCTAACATTTAGAGTTGTCGAACATGAATGGCGAATTCTCCATTAAAGTTATTCACATATCTGTGTGAAAAACATTGGACTGGAAGGCCGTGTCACCCCAAGATTATAGGAAGGACATTATTGGCTTGAAAGTTACCCTCTTTGAGGTGAGTCTGCCACTTGCGTGTTCTAGACACAGAATTATAGCACCTGAGAGTGGGGGAAGATCTCCTGGTAGGTTCTTCCTGGGCTCAAAGGAGAAAAAGATAAGTATGGGCTGATGTTTTGGAAATTCACTTGACATTATAAGAACTGCTGCCTGAAGGGTTCGGTCTTAATGAACAGTGCTCTTCTTTCTTTTCATACTTAGAGCTTGGGGAATAGGGACAAGGTAAAGTGGGCTCTGTAGCCCTCAGGTTTAAGCAAGTAATAGATGTCAAAAAAAGTGGCTAATAAAAGAAGCACTGATTGTGGATGATTGTCCCTTCTTTGCAAGAGGACTCTGTAACTGGAATCCTTTTAGGAACAAAGCATGGGATCCTTATAAAAGCAAGAACAGCCTAGAGGAGCTTAGGAGGGAATGTGAGTTACAAGCTATAGGGCTGGTTGGCAGAGCTTATTTTGTAGAGTGGCTTTTTATGGAGTGCCACCCCCATCCCTGCAAATAACAAGAAGTGTGTCCCTAGGCTTTGGAGTCATGGTTCCTTAGAGAGGCTTCATGTACCTTCCTAGCTTTCACCAACTTGAACACTGGGGACAGAG
The DNA here is from genome assembly GCF_001604975.1 of Cebus imitator. Classification (NCBI taxonomy): domain Eukaryota; kingdom Metazoa; phylum Chordata; class Mammalia; order Primates; family Cebidae; genus Cebus; species Cebus imitator. The sequence goes on along the minus strand of NW_016107342.1, from coordinate 3,071,880 downwards.
ATAGCTTATTTCTTGTCTTCCCTTTAGAATTGCATCTGTTCATACTGCAGGGTGGTCTTCCTCCCTCCTCCCCAATGACCCTTCCCCTCCTTTCCAGAAACCTGTCTTTCAACCTAACACCAAGGACAATTTCCAACTGATAGGATATAATTTGGAAGCAATGTCTAGGGAAAAGCTGTTAGGTTGGAGAGCTACCTCTTGAACTGTGATTTCAACTAAGTCCCGCGGATGTGGACCAGACTGGCTTGGAATTCTGAAACTGGGCAACACTCATCCCTTATTTACCAGGTATGATGGTATTTGATGTTGACAGATAAAAGTGTACTTTCTTTTCACTCTCTTAAAAAACAAACAGAAAAACATGAGTCCCAGTGTTCACTGGTAGGCATTTATCACAAACTTTCTATAATTTCTAGTTTTGTATAGTTTCTAGGACAAACTTCCTGTAGTTTCTGTGATTCCAAGATCTTCAGTGTTCTTGTGTAGCCTGTAACTGACTTTGGTGACTCTTATTTCATATGCAACCTTAGGTCCACTCTTTCTTCCCTCCCTCCCTCCGTTCTTCCTTCCTTCCTTGACAGAGTCTTGCTCTGTCACCAGGCTGGAGTGCAGTGGCATGATCTCTACTCATTGCAACCTCTGACTCCCTGGTTCAAATGATTCTCCTGCCTCAGCTTCCCGAATAGCTGGGATTACAGGCACATGCCACCATACCCAGCTAATTTTTTTTTTTTTTTGTATTTTTAGTAGAGATGGGGTTTCACCGTGTTGGTCAGGATGGTCTCGATCTCTTGACTTCACGATCTGCCCACCTCAGCCTCCCAAAATGCTGAGATTACAAGCATGAGCCACTGTGCCCAGCCAGTCCACTTTTTTCTTTGCAGAAGTTCTGATGCATTTGTAAGCCCTTGTATCCATTGCCACAGAAGCTGAAAGCCTTGAGGTATTTAGACCCTGCTATCTCCAGAAGTAATCTCACTTGACTGACTTCTGTGTATAGAAGGTGCCCATGGCCTGGTTTTAGGAATGATTTCAAATAGTTCACTTTTTTTTTTTTTTTTTTTTTTTTTAGATGGATTCTCTTTCTGTTACCCAGGCTGGCGTGACAGATCTCATCTCACTGCAACTTCTGCCTCTTGGGTTCAAGCGATCCTTCTGCCTCAGCCTCCTGAGTAGCTGGAATTACAGGCACCCACCACCATGCCCAAATAGTTTTTGTATTTTTAGGACAGACAGGGTTTCACCATGTTGGCCAGGCTGGTCTCGAACTCCTGACTCAAGTGATCCACCAGCCTCAGACTCCCAAAGTGCTGAGATTACAGGCATGAGCCACCACGCCCAGCTTAAATAGTTTACATTTTTGATCATGTGCCTAGTGCAGGGACACTAAAATGTGACTGGTGGTGCTTTTAAATAACACATCTCACCAGTCTCAAGTCCTGCCTTGATTGAGGGTTTGCTTAGGAACCTGACTTCCTTTTCTTGTTTTTTTTTCTCTGTGGAAGTTTGGCAGAACAGCTTATTGGGTAAGCTAAGGTGGGTATTGATAAGTTAAAGCAGTGGTTTTCAAACTTGATTGTGCATTGACATCGCTTGGGGAGCCTCAAAAAGTCCAAATGGGCCAGGTGCAGTGGCTCATGCCTGTAATCCCAGCCCTTTTGGAGGCCAAGACAGGAGGATCGCTTGAGGCCAAGAGTCCTAGACCAGCCTGGGCAACATGGCGAAACCTCATCTCTACTACTGATAACAATTAGCCAGGTGTGGTGGTGCACACCTGTAATCCCAGTTTATCTGGGAGCTGAGGCAGGAGGATTGCTTGAGTGCAGAAATTTGAGGTTGCAGTGAGCCATGATCTCACCATTGCACTCTAGTCTGGGCAACAGAGGAAGTCTATCTCTTAACAACAACAACAACAACAACAACAGCAACAACAACAACAGCAACCACCCAAACCCGCAAATGCCTGGGTCCTCTCCTAGAAATTCTGATAAATTTGTCTGGAATGTGACCTGGGCATCAGGACTTTTAAAAGCTCCCTAGGAGGTTTGAATGTGCAGCCAAGGCCAACAGCTACTGTGCTAGGTGTTTTTCCCCTTTTTCTTCCTATTCCAAAGACCAAGCATAAGATTTAAAACCAGCGGAAAACAAGATAGTGAGTTTAATAGAAAAGGGATTGTTTAAGAAGTACAAAAACATTTGGAGAGATTAGGCAAAGTTGAGAAGGTTGAGAAGAGTTAAAGAAAAATACACAAAACTGAAGGTATTTGATTCAACTAAAAGCAGCAAGATGAAAAAATACAAAAGAAAAGGATCAAAACCTGTTGAATGGTAGAGACTTTATTTAACTATTTAAGAAATGATCACCAAATTATCTTAATGAAAATTTGTGAGAAAATTCTGTATATATGGTTTAAGATTGAGCAGTGACCCAGAGGTATACATCTGGAGTAGAATAATCAATAAATCAGTGGCATTTTTGCTCAGGCCACTGTTCTCCAGCCTAATTGTTTGTTGGTTCAATGCAGGCCTTTTGCTTTGATCTCTGGTTTTACCACTTACAAAGACTTGATGAGCTTGGCTTCCTGTAGTGAAATTCAAATACACTTGTGAAATGTAAACAGCATTCATTTATTAAGAATCCTATAATCAAGGCAAATTGGCATGCTTATATAAGCAATTAGCCTTGAGAATAGAAAGATAAATAGGATGCTAGGTCAAGAATGAGCTGATTGTTCTCAATGCAAGACTCTAGTTATTTCTTCATTAGTTATCACATAAGCAAATAGACATTCCTCTTACTCATAATTTTTAGCACTTGTGGTTTGGGGTTTGAGGACAGCATATGTGGTTTTCTGGAACTGAGAGGATAGTAGCAATTGTTTCATTTTCATTTAGAAATATAAATCAGTCTTTTAAGCAAGTGTAGGTAGTTGATTTATGGCTAGATAAAACTTTAATCGGAACAGGGCAAGAGAAGGTACAGATTTAGATGGGAATAGTGAAGGATAATTGTGGAGTTTTATTTTGGTGGGGAAGGTAAATAAGATGACAATTTCACAATAGCAGAAAGATTGAAAATAGTCTCATCTGCCCTCATTGAATAAATTGAATAAAAAAGAGATAACATTCCTTTTTTATTGGCATAGAAGGAAGCATTATGGTAACCAATAGCAGGAGAAGTTGGATATATCATGATTAGATTTGCACCGTGGCAACACTCAGTTTGCCCAGTGAATTCAGTTCTGCCAAGTGTCTTATTTGTGAAAGCCAGGGAACCTAAAATGTAAAGGCAGTGAATCGGTGAATAGCTTTGTAGGTTAGCCTCAGTTCTGGCCCTTTCATTCCCTGATATGGTCGGCTTTGTTGTTCTTCCAAGGAAATTTTCTCTTTGGTGACAGTGGAGTATCTTGACTAATCAGAGTTCTTTATTCCCAAGGAGTTCTGCCTGGTGAACCTAGGAAGCGAAATGTCTTGGGCCCAGGATGCCATAAACTTGGATTCCCTGGACCTTACCTCAAAGTCTCTCTACTGCCAACTAATTAGGCCATCTGGGTGTGAACCTGGAGAGGCCATTTAGAACTGTGTGGCCTCCTGGGCTTGTGCAGCCCTTCCCCTTCCCAGTGTTTAATGTCTCCAATGGCCTTTTATAGCAGAATGTTTGGTTTGGTTCTCAGGGTCTGCTTTTTGGAAAGCATTGCTTGGTTTAGAAACCTCCAGATCATTTGTGAATTTACTAGGTCCCATTTCTCATTTAAATAATTCTTTAACATTAGGCACTTATACTTTTTTTTTTTTTTTTGAGATGAAGTCTTGCCCTGTCACCAGGCTGGAGTTCAGTGGCACGATCTTGGCTCACTATAATCTCTACCTCCTGGGTTCAAGCAATTCTCCTGCCTCAGCCTCCCAAAATGCTGGGATTACAGGCGAGAGCCACTACACCTGACCTATACTTTTGTAATTTCACTAGTAATTATCGGAAGTTCTGGCTGAGTGTGGTGGCTCACATCTGTAATCCCAGAGCTTTGGGAGGCTGAGGTGGGAGGATCGCTTGAGGCCTAGAGTTCAAGACCAGCCTAGGCAACAGCAAGATCCTGTCTCTATGAAAATTAAAAAAAAAAAAAAAAAAGAAAAAAATTAGCTGGCTCAGTGGTGCACTCCCTGTAGTCCTAGCTACTTGGGAAGCTGAGGTGAGAGAATTGCTTGAGTCCCGCAGTTGGAGGCTGCCATGAGCTATGATCATGCTACCATACTTTAGCCTGGGCAACAAAGTAAGATGCCACATCTCTAACAACAAAAAAAGTTCCAGGATTCATTTCCTCTGGTTTTTCTAATGATAACGGCGAAATTGAAAAATTCCTTCTTGGTCATTTTTTAGAATGATATTGCCTGACCCTCCTTTAAAAAATTCGTTTCATAAACCAAACATAGTTGCAACCATCTTGCAGATCAGGAATCAGAATCTCTGCCTCTCTCTTCTTCTTCAGAAGTGGTGAGCCTTGGCTCCTGGCCTTCCAGCCACAGTTTTTGCTCACCTGAACTTAACTTTCTCAGCGGTCATACTTCACGTGGAAGAGAGTAGGCCACAGGATTGTTCCTTGTGGTCTGACTCCAAATGACTCTAACCACGAGATTTCCACCACTTTGAGAGTGCTCCTAGTCCAAGTAGGCCTGAGCCTTAGGAAACTATGACATTGCAGCATTTTCCTGTTGCTTTTAGTGGTATCATCATGGATAACCTTAATGGAATCTTTGTTTGCATGCGTAGTAACCCTGTTTTTCATAATACTGAGAAGAGGACACTTTGATTTGTGTTCCAGGAGAAAGGCATGAATGGGGAGGGATGGCCACAGTGAAAATGGGCATTTGCAATTTGGGGCATTAAAACTTGGAATTACGGACATGCAGGTCCAAAATTTATGTACTCTTTCTCAAGCTTAAGTTCTGGTCTTTAGCTTTTGTCATCTTTCTTGATGACTCTTGAAATATCAAAAGGTATAAGATTGTGAATTTCATGTTCTGGTTTAATCTCCTATCACAGCCCTATTGTGTTATTCCAGACGTTACTAATAGATACAGTTTGAGGGGCTCATGGCCATGTTTGTTGGTCTCCCTTCCTTCCTTCCTCTGTAACTGCTCTACCCCTCACAGCATTCTCCCTGAAGCCAGCTTTAATGTGGCAGGACCCATCTCCTCTTCTGTTTCTGTGCAAGTCCCTAACTTGAGGTTTTATCTCTCTCTCTCTCTCTTTTTTTTTTGACATGGAGTGTCACTCTGTTGCCCAGGCTGGAGTGCAGTGGCACAGTCTTGGCTTACTACAACCTCCACCTCCAGGGTTCAAGCAATTCTCCTGCCTCAGCCTCCTAAGTAGCTGAGACTACAGGCTCGTGCCACCACACCCGGCTAATTTTTGTATTTTTAGTAGAGACTGGGTTTCACCGTGTTAGCCAGGATGGTCTCGATCTCCTGACCTCATGATCCCCCAGCCTCTGCCTCCCAAAGCACTGGGATTACAGGTGTGAGCCACCATACCTGGCCATTTTTCTTTTTTTTTTTTTTTAAATATCTGTCCCCAGAATAGGCCTGTGCTTTCTATCCTTAGTATTTTTTTTCTGGTGATTCCCCTGCATAAGATGGGCTCCCTTTGCTTCTCTGCTTGCTGAAACTGTATCTAGCCTTCAAAGTTTTCTAAAATCCTACTTTTTCCAAGTGTCCTGATAGCCCCATGTTAGCTTGGGGGCGATGAGAAAAACAACTCTCTTTACTTTGATCATTTTGTGGTATGAATTGTCTCTTACTCATGAGGCACTTGATTAAATGATCACCTTGTGTAAGTTCTGATTGTAAAATCGGGAGATGCTTTCATGTGTAGCTTTGCAGTTGCTCATCACATTCTTAGCCATCTGTTAATGTCTTTGTTTCACCTGCCAATTCACACTGTGGGCTCCTGAAAGGCAAGGATCGTGTCTTACAAGGTCTGACAGCTTTTCCTTATCTAGCACAGGGCTTAGCCCTGGAAGGGTCCCAGCATATGATTGTTGACTTGACAAGAGAACAGTGCCCACTGAAAGAGGACTGGGAATTTGAGTAGCTGCTCTGGAAACCTATTTAACTGACCACACTAGGCTGACTGTTAATTGTACCTAACTTGCCTTTGTGTTGAAATGACGCTTGGTCATAGACTCTTATTCATCTTGGTATTCCCCTTATCACTTGACTGTGGTAGGTGCCCAAGAATACGAAACATTCAGAGATAACAAGTTGGCATCATGCTTCTTTGACTCCTTGTGAATTACCAGAAGAGGAGGAGGGCAGTTTATATTTTCTTTTTTATTGGAGTGAGGCAGTGTAAATGCGCAGCGTTCCTTATTTTGGCATTTTTGTGCTTTGCTCTTTGCAAAGTGCTCTCCAGTTGTCTTCTGTGCTTCTAAGGGTTTTAAGTGAATAAGGCAAATAAGGCATGAGACTGAATGGCTTGAAGTTATGTAAGAAGGTGGTGAAGTTTGGGGTCCAGTCCTAAGTCTTCATACTAAAAACTCCAGGGTGCATTCCACTGTAAACTAATAATGTTTATGAGCTCTCTTGAGTTCTGTTAGGCGCTTTATAAGCATTATTGCTGACGCTCATGACAACTTTTCCAGGGAGATATTACCTTCCTCTTACTAATGAGACAGTGGGCTGAGGGTGTTAGCATGGCCACTACTCAATGCCAGGTTTGAACCCAGGTCTGCCTGAGAGAGCCTGCTTCTTTCTACTGCACTACACTATTATGTTTTCTGACTTAGCTATAAGATGTCATTAAATGTATGCTTCTTGTTCGTTCTTCATATACCCTCTGTACTAAACTCTTTATTTCATACAATAATAACTACTTTGAATGAGTCCAGCTTGTGTTATACGCTGTAAAATCTGACCTTAATCTCGAGGGACTCGGGATGTAGCTGGGAAAACAACAATAAGCAACCCAGAGATCTTCTTAATCAGTATAGATGTAGATGTGCCAAGCTCTAAGGGTTTGGAGGGAAAGTGCCATTTCTGAATTTTGAGTGATCAGAAAATGTTTCCCTGGAATAGGAAGTAGGGTGTAGGCATCTGAGATTCTAGCTCAGTCCCAACCACTGCTGGGCTGTACTTTTTATTCTGCGTTGTTTGGTTTTGCTTCTTTGGTGCTGATATACTTTATTCAGACAGTTCAAAAAATACTTATTAAGCACTTACTGTGTGCCAGGCAGTGTTGTAGGCACTGGAGGATGCTGTACTGAGTAGGACTGATTGAACATCTGCCGGCAAGGAATTTACAGTTTAATGAGAGGGTGCAGAGGGGGAAGCCAGACATGAAGGATACAGAAATGGAGTGTTTAGATGGTGGAAAGTGCCACGAGGAGAATAAAATGGGATATGTGAAGTTGTGTCATCTGGATAAGGTCTGAGTGAGGAGGAGCAGGCAGCCAGCGTGAGCAGGTAAGAGCCCTTGGGAGGGAGGAGTAGCCAGAGTGCAATTGGTTTCTCCCTTTGCTGGCTCAGAAGCAGTTTCCAGGGACCTTGGAGCAAGTGAAGGGTCATTCCACAGCATATGGGATGTACTCAGCCCAGACAGCTTCAGACCGTGTGCATGGGACAGCCTCAAGGTGGAGGCTCAGGAGTCTGTCTCCTTTCACTCTGTTGTCAGTAACAGAGCCATTTCTTTTAAGTAGCTTTGTGTAGCCAGAGTTCTTCTGCCTCTTGTTAAATTCAGATGATTTTCAAAGAAATGAGTATTTCAGAATTGCCATTGTTCTAGACCCATGGCACACACTGTTTGAGAATGGACATGCAGGCACTCTGAAGGCCAGTACTTAGAATGGCTTGCTTTGTCTGCTTGAAGCTATATAGGTTGACCTGGGGCAGGCAAGGTATTATAGAAGAGAATTACTTTATTGCAGTAACTTGCTACTAGCTTGTAGCTCAGATTCTTTCCGTTTTTCTTTTTTATATTTCCTTTACAAAATTGTATTTTAAGGGGCATACAAGAGTTTTACAAAGAAGGCTGGGTGTGGTGGCTCATGTCTATAATCTCATCACTTTGAGAGGTCCAGATGGGTAGATCACTTGAGGTGAGGAGTTTGAGACCAGCCTGGCCAACATGGTGAAACGCTGTCTCTATTATAAATACAAAAATCAGCTGGGTATGGTGGCGCACAATTCTAGTCCCAGCTACTTGGGCAGCTGAGGCAGGAGAATCACTTGAACCTGGGAGGCGGAGGCTGCAGTGAGTGAGATCACACCACTGTATCGCAGCCTGGGCAACAGAGTGAGACTCTGTTTCAAAAGAAAAGAATTTTACAAAGAGGTACAATTCTAAATTAAAAATAAAGTGAAAGTTCTGTATAGTTAAAATTAACCCTAAAATACCTGAAGATTCCCATGAAAGTACAACATACTAAATTCTGTAGTGAAACGACCCTACAAGGCAATTTAAAAAAAAAATTTAACTTCTGGGATACATGTGCAGAATGTGCAGGTTTGTTACATAGGTATGCATGTGCCATGGTGGTTTGCTGTACCCATCAACCCATCATCTAGGTTTTAAGTCCTGCGTGCATTAGGTATTTGTCCTAATGCTATCCTTCCTTTTTTCCCCAACCCCCGACAGGCCCTGGTGTGTGATGTTCCCCTCCCTGTGTCCATGTGTTCTCATTGTTCAACCCCCACTTATGAGTGAGAAGATGCAGTGTTTGGTTTTCAGTTCCTGTATTAGTTTGCTGAGGATAATGGTTTCCATGTCCCTGCAAAGGACATGAACTCATCCTTTTTTACAGCTGCATATTATTCCATGGTACATATGTGCCCCATTTTCTTTATCCAGCCTATCATTGATGGGCATTTGGGTTGGTTCCAAGTCTTTAGTATTATAAATAGTGCTGCAATAAACATACATATGCTTGTGTTTTTATAGTAGAATGATATATAATCTTTTGGATATATGCCCAGTAATGGGAATTGCTGGGTCAAATGGTATTTCTGGTTCTAGATCCTTGAGGAATCACCACGCTGTCTTCCACAATGATTGAACTAATTTACACTCCCGCCAACGGTGTAAAAGCGTTTCTGTTTCTCCACAGCCTTGCCAGTACCTGTTGTTTCCTGACTTTAATAATTGCCATTCTAACTGGCATGAGGTGGTATCTCATTGTAACTTTGATTTGCATTTCTCTAATGACCAGTGATGAGCTCCTGAAAGCAATTCTTTTTTTTTTTTTTCTTTTCTTTTTTCTGAGATGGAGTTTCGCTCTTGTTACCCAGGCTGGAGTGCAATGGCGCGATCTCGGCTCACCGCAACCTCCGCCTCCCAGGTTCAGGCAATTCTCCTGCCCCAGCCTCCTGAGTTGCTGGGATTACAGGCACGCGCCACCATGCCCAGCTAATTTTTTGTATTTTTAGTAGAGACGGGGTTTCACCATGTTGACCAGGATGGTCTCGATCTCTTGACCTTGTGATCCACCCGCCTCGGCCTCCCACAGTGCTGGGATACAGGCTTGAGCCACCGCTGAAAGCAATTCTTATGCATGTTAAAGTTTGAGAACCTTTGAGCATGATTAAAGAAGAAGCCACAAAAGAAAAGTGGGCAATCCTGATATAGAACTCTCAGACCTCTAGCAGTGACTAAAGGATAGATGGGAATTTTGATATCTTCCTTCTTGCCAGTAGGTTTACACAATTCAGTATCAGAATAAGTCTTTAAATACGTATTAGTGGCTTTGTTTCTTTTGAGGATTTTAAGGCCGCTCTAATGTGGGTTTAAATGTGGATTTCATGCATTTTCAGTAATAATATAGGTCACTTATATATGTCTTTAATCATTTCAGTAAACATGAATGGTAGCTCAAGAAACCTGAAAGGTAGATATATCCCTGTCTCATATATGAGAAACTCAGGATTAGGGAAGTTAAAAAACTTACCTGCGAATGCATATTTCTAGTAGGTAATAGAGCTGAAAATCAAATTTGTTGATTCAAATGCTGTGCTCCTAACATTCTGTTTTGGCTCCCAATGCAAAAATATTATGTAAATATAAGCGATATGTATCATAAATAGAAATGTTTCAAAGTAAATTGAAAGCCCTGTGATGACAAGCTCATCATCTTTTCAGACTGTGTTCATTTTGTTATGTACTCAGAACCAACAGTAACTACATATCCTTCAGAAAAATTAAAGATAAAATGAGAACTGGATGAATAAAGCCACTGTTCGCTATTGAAATAGTAAAGGCCAGATAAGCTTGTGATCAAATCGTTTTTTTTTTTTTTTTTTCCCCTATTAACAGTTGTCCTCTGAAGGCTTTCTGAAGGCTCTCTTTCAGACAACTGTCTCTGAACGTTTGTTTTTTTAAATGTCCCTAGTAAAATGGCTGTGTTGTTACAGCTTGAAGGCCTTTTGCTCAGCCCTCAGTGATAACCCATAGACTTGGACTTCCTTGTGAGAAGAACAACCATTATTATATTGTGTTAGTAGGCCTTGTGTTGGAGATTGCTTATTTTTAAAAAACAAATCTCATGTGATCTTATTTCTGTTTAACCAATGTTTTGCTTGAGTCTACCAAGCAAGGCCTTTTAAGATGCTGGGACACAAAGGTGAATTTTATTTCCTCTTTACCCTTTGAGTAGTTAACTGCCTAGTGGATGAGATACTGGAGACAAGAGAATGAAGATTATAGGATACTTAAAGGCATTTATCGTATGTATGTGTGTTATGTTTATAATGTGCTATATAGAAGGACATACTAAGGTTAAAGTTTCTAATGTTTTAGATTAAGCTGATAAATCTAGCAGCTTACTTTGGCTGAAGGTTGTAATATATAATTGCATGAGTTCTGCTCTGTGCATGAATGCTTAGAGATTTGACTGTGTGTGTCTTGACATATCTGTGCAAACAACTTGGAAGAATCTTGTAAAAATTACTGATACCAGGATCAGCCTTTTAGGTGGTAGGAGAATCCACCCCAAAGGCAGTAGACTATCAGCCTTACTTCTCTAGGTTGCAAGCATCAGAAACTGTGTAAATGTCCCTATACTCACTTCGCTAGAAAGCCCACAGTCTTATCTACAAAGTCTGTTGAACAAAGCTTGTTTATGATCTTGGGCTATGGACTAGACCTGAGTTTGAATCTGGATTTTGCTGCTTACTAGTTGATTGACCTTTCTAAGCCTGGGTGGCCACATTCGTCATGAGCTTAAGAGCTCCCTTTTTGGCTTGTTGTGGATATTAAATGATACTGCTTGATACAGTTAAATTGTGGCACTCAGGTAAGCACTTCACAAGAAGTGGCAGTTCTGATTATTTTGTACTCTTTTAAAATTTGACTTTATTAAAGCACTGGCTTTAGGGTCCAAGCTATGGACTTTAACTGGACACTAGTATATTTCACAGGAAGCTTTAGTTAAATCATCATCAACCTCAAATGTGAAGAACAGGTGAAGCAGGGCTTCCAGAATGGCCAGAATTGAACTGATGGTGGCTTGTATTGCTACTCTTGCCTTAAGATTGTACCTATTGACCCTCTGTGATACATCAGTGCTTTCAAAGTTCTGGTTCATGCATGCAGCCCCACTTGGATATTTTATCTTGACTCTTGTATATTTTGTTCTACCCAGAAAAAGAGACCCAGGTGTGTCAGGGCATTGGGCTATTCCATTTCAGAGCCTAATGGAAGTGCTAGTGTTTTCATAATTGGAACAGACAAGTGCCATGCTGCGTATGATGCTGTGACCGCTGAGCAGCTTGTTCACATGAGAAAACACATTTAAGGTTGTGACCATCTGAGCCTTGAAGAAACTGCTGTTGCAGTTTTGTTTGGCTCCAGCTCCATCCTGGGATATATGGAGTCATTTGGACTTTATTCTGAATTCCAGTAGTGGCCAAAAAAAAAAAAAAAAATATTGTGTAACTTGTATACAGATGGTTTTCTGTTTGATTGAGATAAGAGCATTGTCCAATAAAAGCTGTATTGTTTCAAATCAAGAATACAGTGCCATCTGACTTGATCTAGGAAGCATAGAAAGAAGACATTACAGATTGCATTCCCCAGTAAACCCCTGCTTTATTTTTTCCAGAAGGTTCTATATTAATCTGTTTGGGTTGCGTCTTACGTGATCTTGCTGAATCAGACAGAGCTAAGCTAATGAAACAAAGGCCAGTCTCAAATCAAATAAAAACATCACCAGCATCCAGAAATGAGAGCCTAGAATTTTCTAAAGATGCACACTTGTTTCTTACTATCTGGTGGGTAAAATTGCTCATTTTTCTCTCAGCTGATAAATGTCACTTTTGCCCTAAATTTTATAGTGGCAATCTACTTTTTTAAGTTAGTGAGATAAAAGAATATTTGATAGCACTGTCAGACTAGTCTGAGATAAAATTCTCTGTATTCTCAGGCCTTTAAGTTTTCTTAAATTGCGTAGGCTGAAGCTGTGTGTATGTTTTTCTTCGTGTCCTATTTCCATATCAAATAGCCTTAATTTTTGTATTTTAGTAATGAAGGTATGAACCCATTCTGTCAGGCTTCTTATGCCAGTTATTGTAGCCTTTAGTCAGCTTAGAATAGCATGAAAGGAAGTAATAAGCCAACTCTAAGAAGGTCCAGATGAAAAGGATTATAATATGGTACAAAAATAATAGCACGCCTGGCCCAGCCATGTGACTCATTTCTTTTGGAGTATCCCTTTTGACAGCTTTTTTTGAATCACACATCAATCACAATGCTGGGATTTTTGGCGGGGTGCTAGACTTTACCCTAATACTCATGATGGTAACTGCCAAAAGTGAACAAAGAGGAGAATTATAAATGAAACCTAACAGCATCACAAACATTTGTTTTTTTTTCTTGAGCAGAAACAAAATTGGGAGTTAGATGATCTCTTTTTCATTGCCTCAGGAAAACCACTGCTTTATCCCAGTGAAAATAAGACCTTGAGGGGTCATCCCCAGTCTTTGGCAATAGGAACTATTCTTCTTATATAGTTTCCATTCAGGAGCCTTCTTTCCTTCCCAAACCTTGTCCCCTACTTTACGAGTAATTTTTTTAGGGCTTTAGGTTTTTCTCATGTCGCGGTGACTAAGCTTGCTTTTGGGTGGTTCTCAGTGCTGCCCGTAGTCCTTCTGGGAAGAAACTCCCATGAACTTCAAAGGAGCAGCAGATATGCAGGGTGCATTTAGAAATGAAAATTTGACCCTTTGTCCCTCTCCTTTTCATCTCTCTTTCATACAGGACTTCTTTCCTCCTGTGCAAACAGACTCTTGTCATGGTCATAGTCCATTATGCTATTAAATGATTTGCACCACTGCTCTATGATGTGCTGTAATTTCAGGGAGTAGTTTCCTTTTGTACAACTTAATGCTGTGTAGCACGTGTGCTTCACTACTGAGTAGTAGTTCTAATGGACATATTCTTACACAAATAGTCCCAGCATTACAGAATACTAGGTTAAATTACATACCCAGGCCTAGTATGGAGGCTCACACCTGTAATCGCAACACTTTGGGAGGCCGAGGTGGGCGGATAACTTGAGGTTGGGAGTTCAAGACTAGCCTGACCAACGTGGAGAACCCCGTCTCTACTTAAAAAAAAATAAAAAAAACATTAGCCGGGCATAGCAGCACATGCCTGTAATCCTAGCTGCTTGGGAGTCTGAGGCAGGAGAATAGCCTGAATACGGGAGGTGGAGGTTACAGTGAGCCGAGATTGCGCCATTGCGAAACTCCATCTCAAAATAAATAAATAAATAAATAAATACAAATATATATCCAAAGAAATAAAATGTTATAGATACAGTCCAACTCGTTCTCTCTTGATTTTCTTTTCCCCTCTTCAGAGGAAAATTACCCTGAATTGGCACATCTCATTCCTATGCACTCTTGTCAAAAATAACTTATAGTTTGCTTCTGAATTTATAGAAACAGTACTGTAATTCATATGTACTTTTGAATCTTTATACATTTGATTTGAGAAGTATTTCTGTTGATGCATGTGGCTTTAGGTCATTTAATTTCTGAATCATGTTCATTGAATAAATGTGCCATAAATTATAGTTGATCCTCTTTATTTGTGAATTCTGGATTTGCACATTTGCCTATTTGATAAAAATTTATTTAAAACCCCCAAATTAGTACAGTGCTTTTTCACCACAAAGTGGTGAAAAATTTGTCACCTGATGTGCGGGTTCTCAGCTGAGGTTGAACAAGGCGACTCTGCTTTCTTGTTTCAGCATGCATACTGTGCATGTGTGTCCTTTTTGCTTTTTATTTAGTGCCACACTTTTTGCACTTTTGTGCTTTTTTTTTTTTTTTTTT
>NW_016107342.1:3036515-3057513 GCF_001604975.1 Cebus imitator | reverse complement strand
TTGGAGATTTTGCTGTTTAAAATAGACTCCAGCCATAATGTGGAGGTGCTGTCAAATGTTACTAAGTGCAGGAATGCCTTATGGAGAAGATATGTATGCTGATAAGCTTTCTTCATGCATGAGTTAGAGAGCTGTTGGCTGTGAGTTTAATGTTAATGAATCAACAATATATATCAAATGAGTTTAATATATAACAATATACAAAAAATAAGTTTAATATACATTATTATGTATAAAATAAGTTTAATATATATAACTATATACCAAATAAGAAACACACATAACACAGTTTTATGTATTGATCAGTTGACAAAAATGTTGCACCCAGAGGCTCTGGGGAGCCTAACCCTATATTTCCACTAGAACTAATGGTTCAGTGGTTAATAATTCAGTATCTATGGTGACTTTATGTAACATAACTGTGATGGTTAATATTGAGTGTCTACTTGATTGGATTTAAGGATGCAAAGTATTGTTCCTAGGTGAGTCTGTGAGGCTGTTCTCAAAGGAGATTAACATTCAAGTCAGTGGACTGCGAGAGGCAGATCCACCCTCAGTCTGGGTGGGCACCATCCAATCGTCTGCCAGTGTGGCTAGAATAAAGCAGGCAGAAGAAGATGGAAGGGCAGACTGGCTGAGTCTGCTGGCTTTCATCTTTCTCTCACACTCAGTGCTTCCCGCTTCAAACATCAGACTCCAAGTTCTTCATCTTTTGGACTCTTGGACTTACACCATTGGTTTGTCAGGAGATCTTGGGCCTTTGGCCACAGACTGAGGGCTGCACTGTCGGCTGCCCTGCTTTAGAGGTTTTGGGACTTGGACTGACTTCCTTGCTCCTCAGCTTGCAGACGGCTTATTGTTGGACTTTGCTTTGTGATCCTGTGAGTCAATTCTGCTAATAAGGCCAGGCATAGTGACTCAGATCTGTAAGCCTCAGGTGGGTGGATCACCTGAGGTCAGGAGTGTGAGATTGCCCTGGCCAACATGGTGAAACCCCGTCTCTACTAAAAATACAAAAATTAGCTAGGCATGGCGGTGCACACCTGTAGTCCCAGCTACTTGGGAGGTTGAGGCAGGAGAACTGCTTGAACCAGGGATGTGGAGGTTGCAATGAGCTGAGGTTGTGCCACTGCACTCCAGCCTGGGCAACAGAGGGAGACTCTGTCTCAGGAAAAAAAAAAAAAAAAAAAGATAACAAAAAAACTGCTAATAAATCCCCCTTCATGTGTATGTATATCCTATTAGTTCTGTCCCTTTAGAGAACCCTGACTAGTCAAATAACTACTGCAAATAATGAGAATCGACTGTCTCTTGCCCTATTGATGGGCATATAAGGTTATTACAAGTAATGTTACAATCAAAATCCTTGTCTATGTCACCTGATACACAGTTATAAATTTCTCAAGGTTATATATTAACATTTAGAAGTGCAATTGTTGTGTTTTAGACATATTCAACTTAAGCGATTACTGTTGAATTGCTTTCTAAAGTGGTTATATTCCCTTGATGTAGTTGATGTTAGTGGAGTTCATCCCCACAGTGCACACAGATTGTACCTACATATTATTAAATTAGCAAATTTTTTTTAGCACTTACATGGCACTAGATGTTATGAGTACTCACAGTGAGCTGCCGTCTAGGAGCTTACAATATATTTCCAGTGATAAGTTTTAAAAACATAAAATTATTAATAATTGCCATCCATTTTAAACTTTACTTTCGAGATGAATATAGATTGGGATTGTTTGTGGAAAGCTTGATACAATAGCAGCTAATATTTATCGAGTCTTTTTTTGTGCTCTTAATACATTTAATCTTAATAAGGAGATAGATACTTAATTAATTCCACGTAACTGAAGAGGAAATTTAGATGCAGAGTTTGAGCAACTTGTCTAAAATCACACAGTAAATGACAGAGTCAGGATTTGAACTTGAGCCCCCTGGCTCCTAAGTGCCCAATCTTAATTGTTGTGCTATGTATTCACCATTTAATTTCATGGTTTTAGCTGTGACCAAGAGGTAGTCTTTTTTTACATAACAGGTAAAAACAATTCAAGGAAGTAGGGAGATCAGGCATTAGGAAGTGTGGAGTTGATTTTTTTAAGGTAGGCAGTGGTGAAACAGAACATACAGAGGATCATCTTGGCTTCAATACTGATTATTCAGTCCATCTTTCATCTTTTGGTGGGAGAGATTCTTAATATCCGTGTTTTCCCACCACCTTTTACAAAGCCATTGAGCACTTTTGGGAGAAAGTGAAAATGTGTGTATTCTGTCTGTCCTGGTTTATTTGTTCAAATGAGGGTTTCTCTACTTGACAAGAGTTGTTTTAATCTTCACTACTTTTTGAGGGCTTTTACTGTGTGAAGTTTTATGTGTATTTCTCAGGACAATCCTACGGTATCTTAGTATTAGGAAGTAGTTGAGGGATTTAGGCTGGGCACTCTGACGTCATTAGAACTAGGCCCACATTCAACTACTCTGTCCTCTTTTTTTGTTGAAGATGGAGTGAGAATGGGGGGCCTGGAATAGATAGATCTTGGGAAAGTGACATCCTTCAATAACAAGCTTGTAAGCTGTAAATTACAAGGGACGGCTTATCGAAATTGAATGTCACTATTGTGTTAATTTTTCATTATACTGTCAGAAATGAGAAATTGCAACTAAAGCATAATAAAGGGGTTTTTCGAAGCCACAAACTGTATCATTGCTCTTCAGACCTATCTTGTTGAATAATAAGGTGAATGAGATTTATGTGCTGTTCATAGTAAGATGAATGAGAACAGTTGCTTCTCTATTTCTTAGAATCAATTGCTGCTTTTCTCTTTCTTTCCTCTTTTGGTTTTTTTCTTTTCCCTTTTTCCCCTCTCCTTTCCTTTCCTTTCTCTTTCTCTTTCCCTCTTCTCTCTTTCCCCTTCCTCTCCCCCACTTCTTCCCCTTCTCCCCCCTCCCCTCTTTTTTGACAGGGTCTCTCTCTGTTGTCCAGGCTGGAGTGCACTGGTGCAATTACAGCTTACTGCAGCCTCTACCTCCTGGCTCAAGTGAACCTCTTCCCTCAGTCTCCTGAGTAGCTGGGACTACAGATTGCCATCGCCCCCAGCTATACTTTTTTTCCTCTATTACAGATGATTTGTATACTGTCTTCTGAAAGTATATACTCATGGCCTCCTCTGAAGGAATTAAGATTATTTTTTGAATACTTGACTGCATCTGGTGCCAAAATACATTTTACATTTATGGCCCAGTATATAAAAGTTCTGTAAATTAAAAGAAAAACAAAATAAGCTTCTTAAAACAATTCTTATCTTTATATGTGAATGTTATTGCATTTTCTGTACCATTCTATTCTTTTAAAACATACTGGTCTGACTTATTTTAGATGGAAAAGATATACTGCATGATAAATAAATTCCAGAATTTGCTTCTAATACAGTATTGAAGCAACCTGGTCAGATGTAATTTAAACTCTTTGCTCACAAAACTCACACTAAAGAAAGTGTTTACTATTTAGATTTGTTTATAAGACTTCCTTAAGTCTTGTTGAGTTGCCAGTATCTTTTTCTTGTAGTAATTGCTAAGATTGGAAACATTTGCTTTTTCAAATTTTGACTGCATGATAAACTGGAGAATAATTCAGACTTCAGAGGATACTGAGAAAAGGGCTGAATTTTAGCAGGCATGTTAATATATTTGGGTGTATAGTCTCATTTTTTTCCCCCCAGATAAAAGCATTTATATGAAAAATACTACATTTGTAACGGGATTTTTTTTTTTTATTCTTTGGTAACTTCGATGTATAGCTCTAGAGTTTTGCATATGTTATGAGAATCTAGATAATTATAGTAACAGATTTTGACAAACTTTTGTTTGAAATGTAGTTTGATATCGTCAACTTAATTTTTACTCACTTGAAAACTTACAGTAAAACATACATGAAAACTAAAAGCACAGGGCGGCCTTTTGGGGTGTCTGTTCTAAATTGTAGCTGATTTCTGGGGCTTTTTGCATTGTTTCCATATACTCTTTTACCTTGCCGATAACTTTATAGATAATTGTCCTTGTTTATTGTCTGTTTCTACCTACATCTTCGCCTCTTGACTTCAGTGGCAAAATAGTATCATAATAAAAGGTGGTTTGATATTTTGTTTCTAGGTGCCAACATTTTACATGGTAGCATTATTCTCATAAAATCATCCCTTTTCTTGGTTTTAGCTTTCTAATTTACAGTTTAACTATGAAAGCTGGAAAGACTTAAACCCAGGGGTTTTAATCCCAGCTTTGCCAGCCATATCCTTAAGATCCCTGCATTTTAACCCCACCATCTGCAAACTAGATTAACTGTCACTGTTACCATCTTAGAGCATTGATATGGAATAAATCCTCCAAAGGGCTTTTGAGGGAAATGTTTTATATGTGATCATGTGGGATGAGGAATATGAGGAATTATGCTCTCGTCTTGTTACTATAAAGTTAACAAATAGAAAATAACGTTACACTCACTGCTAATGCCAAACATACCTGTAAATAGTTTTTTCCATTAGTACACAAAAATATATTCTCTGTAGAATATCAGAAAACAATTAGGAATGGAAGATAAGAACATTTCTAGAGGCCGGGCGCGGTGGCTCACGCCTATAATCCCAGCACTTTGGGAGGCCGAGGCGGGTGGATCACGAGGTCAAGAGATCGAGACCATCCTGGTCAACAAGGTGAAACCTCATCTCTACTAAAAATACAAAAATTAGCTGGGCATGATGGTGCGTGCCTGTAGTCCCAGCTACTCGGGAGGCTGAGGCAGGAGAATTGCTTGAACCCAGGAGGCGGAGGTTGCGGTGAGCCGAAATCGTGCCATTGCACTCCAGCCTGGGCAATAAGAGCGAAACTCCGTCTCAAAAAAAAAAAAAAGAACATTTCTAATTACACTGCCCAGCTATAAGCACTGCTAATGTTTTGGTATGCATTCTTCCAGTATGGTTTGTTTTGCTACATGCATCCAGATCATGCACATACTTTCTTATCTTTAATTAGAACTTTTGAGTGTTTGCAAAGTGTTATACTAATGAGCATTTCACAGTTTAACTTGTTCCTTACTGTTTGACTCTCAGATGCTCACACACTTGTGTTCTGAACATACTTGTGACTGAGCCTTGGCACACATTCTAAATCATTTCTTAAGATGGTATCAGATACAGTGGTGAAAAAAACGAAGTGGGCATTAAGAAAATTAGATGTGAGTTTTAACTTTGCCTTTAATTGTTGCTGAAACTTTTAAATCACTTTCTCTTCTGGGCTTCATTTTCCTTTCTAGTAACAGAGGTAATATGGGCTAACCCCTGTAGGGGATTTAATTCTGACTGCAAACATTTGGGATGTTTTACAGATAAGGAAACTAGTACTGAAAAGGACTCTAGTATACCTTTCTCTAATAAACTCTGTGTTTGAAAGTTTTATCCCCCCAGCCCCTATCCCTTGCTTGCTTTTTTTTTTTTTTTCTTTTTTTGGTGGTGCAGAAGGTCCTGAGTGCCCTGTGGTGCTTTAGAGTCATGGTCATAATCATCATAATCATTGATTATTGATTAATGCTGTCTGAAGCCAAGTCTATTTTGACTTAAGGCAATCCTTTTATTGACAAAATCTCACTTTGTAACTTACTAGCTTTAACTGTTTGCTTCAAAATCAGGAGTCCCAGCAACTGATGAATGCATAAGCCAAATGTGGTATTTTCATACCATGGGGTATTATTTAGTCATAGGAAGGAATGAAGTGCTGATGCATGCTACAACACGGTGAATCTAGAAAACATTATGCCATGTCAAAGAAGCCAGTTACAAAGGATTGCATATTTCATGATTCCATTTATGTGAAATGTCCATAATAGGCAAAACTGTATATAGAGAAAATAGATTACTGGTTACTTAGGGCTAGAGATCCCAGGGGGGTTGGAGTAGGTGATAGTTGAAGGGTTCAACGTTTCTCATTGAAGCGATGAAAATGTTCTAAAATTGGTGGTGATAGCTGCATAACTCTGTGAATATACTAAAAACCACTGAATTGTGTGCATTACATGGGTGAATCATATGCTGTAGGAATAACTCAATAAAGCTGTTGCCCCCCCCAAAAAAACAAGAAAAACAAAACCCCCCAAAATAATCATGCTGCAAATGATTCCGGAAGCCTTTTGTTTCAAGTTTCTAGATGTTTCGATTATAACTAAATGGAAGCTGGTTATATTAAACTCCTTATATGTTGTTAGTTTGTTTCCTGAAAATGTTGGTTTAAATCCCAGTGTGAGGGGATGATTGAATTTTATTTACATTTGGAGTTTCCTTTGGGGACTTTTACTAAGATACTTGCTAATTGCAACAATTTATGATCTCTTTCTTGTTATTCAGTGTTTCTGAAGTGCTTTATAGAATAATCAGATGCATCTGAAGAGTTAATATTTTGGTAGCTTCAATGGTAGGCTGAGTTTTTTTTCTATTCCGTTCCGCCGGACAGAGTCTTGCTCTGTTGCCTAGGCTGGAGTGCTGTGGTATGATCTTAGCTCACTGCAACCTCCACCTCCTGGGTTCAAGCGATTCTCCTGCCTTAGCCCCACAAGTAGCTGGGATTACAGGCGGCCACCACCAAGCCTGGCTAATTTTTGTATTTTTACTAGAGAAGGGGTTTCACCATGTTGGCCAGGCTGGTCTCAAACTCTTGACCTCAGGTGATCTGCCTGCCTTGGCCTCCCAAAGTGCTGGGATTATAGGTGTGAGCCACCACACCCGACTGTGGTAGGCTGAGTTTTCTATTTGGTATCTTGCACCTGCTAGACAATACTGTACATTAACATTTTTTTGCTGTAGCAGACCCCAAATAGCTTAGAATTAATTTGATTTTTGTAGTTGTTGGTGGTGTTTACATTGGAATTCATGGCATTGAGTTTTGTTTTATTTGCCTGAGTGTTTTCTTGAGTTGGTCATGAGGTAGTTGCCTGAGAGCCTCAGATACTACTCCTCTATTGGGACCCTTCTCTTAGATGTGTTAATTACAGATAAACAAGTTCAGCCAAAGAAAGCAGAAGTAGGGGGTAAGAATTGGGTCTTTTGGAAATCCAGACAAGATTTGGTCATTTTCAATGAAATTTTCATATCCTTTAAGAGTTTCACATCCTTTACGAGGTTGGTTGGTTGCTTTTTGTTTGTCTGTTTGTTTGTTTTCCACTAGCTCCTTAGATATTAAGGTTAAAATTTAGTCAACACATTTTGTGTTTTATTTACAGAGGCCTATAGGATACACATTGGAGTTGTTAAGCCTAAGGGATGAATGAAAAGAAAAACGTTGGCAGTTCTATCTTAAGTCTTTCTTGCCTGCCTTTGCATGTTGTCAGATATTAGCCAGAGAGCCAGGCTTTTAAACAAAAACATTAGTAAACCATAAAACATATCTTGAGACAATCTAGTGCAACAAAAGCAAATTTGGCAGACTATCTGAAGCAAATTCCATGACCAGTATTTCCAATACATTAATCTATTTAGATATGCTTTGGGTACTTTTCCTGGCAAAATGGTAAATTGTGCAACTAGCGATTAACTCAGATCTTGGAATTAGCCTATGACTTTGATCTTACATAAATAAGTTTCCTCAGTAAAGTTTTTGTTTAGCATCTGAAATCCAGCTTTTTTCAAGAGAGCTTTTAGCTGGTCTATTTTCTGTATCGATACTGAGAATTCAGAATTGTCTCTCATGATGAGTGAAATTTGTTAATAAGTTCTTGAAAGATTGAGAGGTCTTATCCTTCTATCTAGAACACCCCTCCTGCAAACCCTGAATAATTCCTTAATTAAGTTGAAGATTCAGAAAATTGAGCTAGAACATGAAGTAGAAGTATTTTTGAAGTCTTTTCAATCCGCCTATGGTATTGCACACCTATGTGCCCAGCACATAATATGTGATTATCCTTTTAGTGACATTGTGTTGGGTGACCATAGTATGCTGGGTACCATATTAGAGTATAAAGAGATGAAGACAGTGTCTTTCTATAGTTAATGCTTTAATGGGAATATGTATTAAATGGGAACCTAAAGGTGATACATGCTCTTTGGAGGCAGAGATTGACAAGGAATTAGAAAATGAACTGAATGAGACAATTGACTTGAATTGGAGAGTGGAAGGTTAATGTAATGGCTTGGAATTGAAGACAAGTGGGGAGTAGTTTTGTGAGGAAGTCATTCTAGGGAAAGGCATGGTGTGGTGTGTTTTGAAAGACTATATAGTTGCTATGACTAGAAGAACATAGAGTCCATGTGGAAATGGCAAGAGAAGTTGTGGTCCAACGTACGTTTTAGAAATGTTATTTAGGAGTAATGTTAGGATGGCTTAGAGTGGACAAAGACAGAAAGCCCAGTGAAAAGTCTCCTGCGATGGTCGGGCACAGTGGCTCATGCCTGTAATCCTAGCACTTTGGGAGGCTGAGGCAGGTAGATCCCCTGAGGTCAGGAGTTTGAGACTGGCCTGGTCAATATGGTGAAACCCTGTCTCTACTACAAATACAAAAAATTAGGCAGATGTGGTGGTGCATGCCTGTAATCTCAGCTACTAGGGAGGCTGGGGCAGGAGAATTGCTTGAACCTGGGGGGTGGAGGTTGTGGTGAGCCAGGATGGTGCCACTGCACTCTAGCCTGGGCAACAGAGCAAAACTCCATCTCAAAAAAAAAAAAAAAAAAAGTCTCCTGCCATAATCAGTCAGCAGCTATGAGGATAGATAAGATAGGTGTCTGGAAGAATGAAGAAAGGGAGGCTGAGAGTTAGTGCCTCAAAAGAAAGGACAGGACTTAGATTCAAATTGATCCTTGCTTGCATCAGGGATTCCTGAGATTCTTATGAAAACCATGGCCAACCGCATATGTGTATGCACATGTAAAAATTAACATGCAGTAGCAGAAACCCATTCACAGGCTTTCAGAGGTCATGGATCCCAGGTTTAGAGCCCTTGATCTGTAGAATGATGGAGAGAAAAGAGTCAATAACTCCATGTTTACTAGAGCCCAGAAATAGGAAGATTACTGGTGCAGCTGACAGATTGGGCCAGTTGGGTCATAGAGGGCAAGGTGAGTTCAATTTTGGATGTACTGAGATTTCACTATAAGAATGAGAACAGTGCATTTGCCTCTCTTGAAGTGCTTATGAGCGCCTGTGCTAAAGAACTCCTGAGGCTGGATTAATTATAATAACATATACTTGACCAGATGCAGGGTCTAGCTACAGAAAAATAAATATGAATCGTAGTAGAGCTGTAGCTTGAAATTTAGTTTACCCTGGTTTAAAAATGCTCAGAGCGACCAGGCACAGTGGCTTACATCTGTAATGCCAGCACTTTGGTAGGCTAAGGTGGGTGGATGGCTTGAGCCCGGGAGTACAAGACAAGCCTGGGCAACATGGTGAAACCCTGTCTCTATAACAAATATAAAAATTAGCCAGGCTTGGTGGTATGCTCCTGTAGTCCCAGCTACTCGGGGTGGGGACTGAAGTGGAGGATTGCTTGAGCCCTGGAGGTTGAGACCTCTGTCTCAAGGATGGAGGTGAGCTGTGATTGCACCACTGTATTCCAGCCTGGGCAGCAGAGTAAGACTGTGTCTCAATAAATAAATTAATTAAATAAAATGCTCTGAGCACTGGTTTTATTTTGCTTGTTTAGGAGGCTACCCTCTCATTGTGTATTGTCAGTTTTTTGTTTTTTGTTTTTTTGATGGATTCTTGCTCTGTTGCCCAGGCTGGAGTGCAGTGGTGTGGTCTGTGCTCACTGCAGCCTCTACCTCCTGGGTTCAAGCAATTCTCCTGCCTCAGCCTCCAAGTAGCTGGGATTACAGGTGCCTGCCACCACGCTCAGCTAATTTTTGTATTTTTAGTACAGGTGGAGTTTCACCATGTTGACCAGGCTGGCCTCGAACTCCTAACCTCAAGTGACCCACCCACCTTGGCCTCCCAAAGTGCACATTTAGTAGGCATTGACATTGTTAATCTTTGAGTGGAAATAGCTGGCTAATACTCCGAATAAGGCTGAAAAATTGTGGGATTGTCACATTTAAGAGGGTCCTATTTCTATGCATTTAATCCTTTTGCACTCAAATGCATGATATTTTAGTTGACAGAGTTCTTAAGCAATAATTTTGGCATCAGAGGAGTCACTTAGATAACTTCTTGGATCCCTGTGAGCGATGGTAATTTGTACAACAGGTTGAAAGGGGGTTGTGAAAACAGTCTTCAGATGTGTGAGGTCATTTTTGTCTTGCTTTCTCTCTACCAGGTTAAAACCACACGTCAGGGCTCCAGGAAGCTGACAGAGCACCTACTCCAAAGAGATTTTGCATTCTGGTATTTTTCAGTGTTTTCTTGTGATTTTCATCTTTAAGCTAATTGTTGAGTAGGGCTTATAGGATTTGCTGTCTTTGTGCAAGCTTCCTCATGAATACCAGTGGCTGTTGCCACGTAGTCCTGTCGTGACCATGTTCAACTGAATTGACAACCAAAATGTATCACGCCACTCCACTCTGCGGTTTTGCCCCTTGTACATGTTTCCTTCCTCTGGGAAACTGTTAGAAAGATTCTTAGTTCTTGCCCTTGACCTATTGAACCAATCTACATATTAACAAGATCTCACACGTGATTCACATGTACATTAAAGTCTTAGACTTATTGGACTAGTTCATCTACTGTACAGGAACATGGCCTCTCAGAGCCCTTTCGCTGAAGTTCAAGGCTTTTCCCATTTATTTTCTCCTCAGAAGTGATGAGAAACATCTGGTCACCATCTTTCATGCAATATATATTTTCATGGGATTAAAGATAATGATTTAGGTGCCTCTAAGCCTTCTCTTCTTCAAGCTTAATAACTGAAGTTTGTGTGATCTCTTTCTTGATAAAGAAGATGATCATTTAGCCTTTCATCCTATATTGCTTCTGGTCTCTGTCTCCTAGATAATTAAAAAAAAAGTCATTTCTGAAATGGTCAAAGTACCCTTATCAGAGTCTGGTTTCTACTAAATAAGCAAAATAACCTGACCCATGTATTTCTTAAGATCTAGGGGTGTTTGACTAATTTTTTTGTTGTATTTTGCAATTTTTTTTTAAGCAATAAAAATGCGACTAATTCTTCCTTGAGGGAACTTCAAACCCAAAAAGTACCTACTCTCTTTTCTGAAGGATGGAATAAGTTGACCAGTGGTCTTTGGCATTCTTTTGGATTGGTACTTCAGGCTAATTTTATAGTAGAGGAAGGAATGATGAAAAGAGGGAAAGAAGGAAAGAGAGAAAGAAAGGAGGGAGAGAAAGGGGGAATGAAGAGAACCAGATTAATAATCCAAAGCAGAAGAAACCAGTGAAAGTCAAATGGGAAAGGAGAGGTTTATTTTTGGTGATTGCTTTACAAATATTTTGGTTTGGGGATGTGAAGGAGAATTCTTTGGACTTTTAACATTTTTTTCCTCCCGACTTTTGAATGTCAGACTTTTATCCACCTTTTGCTTATAGGAAGAGTTCAATTTTGCATGGATATCTGTGGTTTTTGTGTGTGTGTGTGTGTGTGTGTGTGTGTGTGTGTGTGTGTGTGTGTTTTAAGGCATCAGGGTTATATCTGAATAGTCTTTTGCATGAAAAAACTTTCTTTTTTGAGATGGAGTCTTACTCTGTCACCTGGCTGGAGTGCAGTGGCATGATCTCGGCTCACTGCAGCCTCCACCTCCCAGGTTCAAGTCATTCTCCTGCCTCAGCCTCCCAAGTAGCAGGGATTACAGGCATGCACTATCACGCCCAGCTAATTTTTTAATTTTTAGTAGAGACAGAGTTTCATCATGTTGGCCAGGATGGTATCTATCTCTTGACCTTGTGATCTGCCCATCTCAACCTCCAAAGTGCTGGGATTAAGGCATGAGCCACTGCGCCCAGCCCAGTCTAGACAACTTTTAATTCAGGGCAAGTTGTAGCTCTAAATGAGATGCTCCTTAGTTTTCTGCAATAAAGCATTCACCTGAGAAAGGGACAGTAGTCAGGTGCAGTATCTTCTGAAGTGATTCTTTAAATCATACTTCCCATTTTGTTTTAAAGGAAGAATGTTTGTGTAGTTTCAAAACATTAAAAAAGCTGGAGAAACCTTGGCATATTCAGCATTTACTGTATCATCTTGTCACAACGGGAGGAGACAATAGTGGTTAATTCACTAATTGCTTCCTATCACATTTACACAAGGTTGTAGGGTCAGCATTACCTTGCCAGGTTGTAATTTAATGAACCCAAAATGTTCTTTTTCTTAAATCCAATTTAGTCATGTGGCTGATTGGCAAATGAAACTTGGGCAAGAGCTTGCCAAGCAGTTAAATTACCGTCTATTGACCTTAAGTATGGCTTTCATTGAATAGTAATGTACTTGCCTGATGCCCTGCCTTTGATATTTCATTTTATTGAGTTTGATTGTATCCCTGCTAATCCTCAAAATTTGAGGACCTGGTAAGGCTTTTGGCTGAATGAAGAGGGTAGAGGTTTATTGGTACACTGACTGTGTGCCAATTGTCTAGGCCATTGTCACATGCAACTTAGCCTTCGTGGCTAGACATGTACATAGTTAACAGCAGAGCACTTCTCTCTTTCCCTAGACAGGACCTTGGGGTCTGATCTGGTGTGAAAGAATGCAAACATGTGGAAATTTGAACCTCAAGGTTGTTCTTACTGCTGCTGTGTTTCCCGGAAAACAGCCATTGCTTTTCTTCTTTGTTTTTAACATGGGGTAAGGCATTTATAGCATAATGGAGTATTGTTTGATTATTTATATGCATTTCCTTGGACCTTTTTGCTTTCAGAGTTGTGTTGATTTGTTCTTTGCTGTGTACTATGTGTGGGGCATAGGGTATGAAGCCTATAGGGAAGAAGGGTGGATGGAAAGCCACTTAAAGTACAGGGATTTGACTTATTTTAACAAGGAAAAGTTCTGATGATTAAAGATAGTTTGTGAACAGGCAGTTATGGCCTCATACCTTTTGTCTTACTTCAGGCTGCTGTAACAGATTGGCATAGATGGAGTGGCTTAAACAACAAACTTTGATTTTTTCATGGTTCTGGAAGTCGTAAGTTCAAGATCGGGGTACGACTCAGTGTGGTGGGGCTCTGGTGAGTGCCCTGTTCTGGGTTGCTTGCTGCTGACTTCTTGTATCCTCACATGGCAGAAAGAAAACTAGGGAGCTCCCCAGGGTCTCTTCTTATAAGGGTACTAATCCCATTCATGAAGACTTTTATGACCTATTTCTTCCCCAAGGCCCTACCTTTTAATACCATCAAGTTGGGGTCTAGGATTTCAGCAAATGAATTTGCCAGTGGGACACAAAAATTCAGTTCATGCATCCCTTCAAATAATATGAGCTTTTATTAGCATTAGGATGGACTACATTGATTGAGTTGATTGGAAGTAGATTTTCAGAGTTAACTTCCAGCATCTATTGAAACTATAAACAAGGTGGTATTTTATTAATGATAGGACCTGTGTTGGTCTCTTAGGAATGATGCATTCTTCGCATGGAAGAGTTGATTGAAAGTGAGTACTATTACTTCAGCCTTTGTGAAGGACAAAGTAAAAAATCATCCTGAAACAGGAAATGGTACACTTTTATTCCCAAGGATTGAGTTCATCAGGAAAGGTATATTATAATAGTTATCTACTGTTGTGTGACAAACTACTGCAAAACGTAGAGGCTTAAAACTGTGGTAAATATTTATTATCTCCCAGTGTCTATGGGTCAGGAATTTGGGTGGTTCTGCCTTAGGGCCTCTCATGAGGTCACAGTCATATGATGGCTTGACTGGGGCACAGGGATTTACTTCAGAGCTGTCTCGCTGATGTAGTTGGTAAGTTTCTGTTGCCTGTTGGTATGAGGCCTCAGTGCCACTCCATAAATGTGTTTCCACAGACTGCATGTTGACACAACGTGGCACCTGGGAGCAATCTGACAGACATTAAGATGGAAACTGTAGTGGTTTTTATTCCCTAGACTAAGAAGTCCTATCCCATCACTTTGCAGTATTCTACTGGTAGCACAAGTCAGTCCTGTTTATCCTGGGGGGACAAGACAAGGGTATGAGTACCAATTGGCTAGGATCATTGGAGCCTGGTTGTACCACAAAGGACACTTGATTGTCTTTTTATCTCATTTGCTTTCTCTTTCTAATGTTGTCAGTACTATGGTTTGAATATTTGTCCCTTCCAAAACTCATGTTGAAATGTAATCCCTAATGTGGTGGTATTAATAAGTGGGGTCCTGAGGGCTTTGCCTTCATGAATGAATTGATCCATTTATGGATTAATGGGTTATCATGGGAGTGGGACTCATGGTTTTATAAGAAGAGGAAGAGAGACATGAGCTATCTGACTTAGCCCCCTCGCTGTGTGATAGCCTGCACTAGCTCAGGACTCTGTAGAAAGTCCCCACCAGCAAGAAAGCCTTCCCCAGATGTGGGCCCTCCACCTTGAACTTCCTAGCCTCCTTAACTCTAAGAAATAAATCCCCTTTCTTTATAAATTACCCAGTTTCAGGTATCCTATTATGAGCAACAGAAAATAAAATGAAGTCAGGTAACACTACAGCTTCTGTAAGCTCACATGTGGGGTATAGCGTATGGGAGATAAGAGTCCACAGTTTGGTGGAAAGAAATCATATACCTCAGGGTAAGGATTTTTCTGTTGCTAATGAAATTATTTTAGTTAATGCAAATACAAGTACTATTTGGCATGCATTTTTAGCCTGTTACCTTTGTGAAGCACTAAGAGTACTCTGTAGGTAGATAAACTATAGTTAGAGGTCCATCTAAGGAGAGTCTTAATTTAGCATTTGTGTCAGATGTGTGGTTCTTCATGTGTTCATTATATGGAAGATTCTTTTGGAAATTCGGTTAGTTTCCTGACTTCAGTTAGTTACATAAATTGCACAGCATGTACCGTGGGTGCATTCTTTATCTGGTTCACGGGAGCATTTGGTTTATTTTTAGAGTTCAAGTTTGACTAGGGCCCTATGAGAGAAAGTTTGTTACTGCATCTGAGAAAAGACCCTGTTGGTGATGAGCCTCATCTCACCCATTTATTCTGGGGATGCTTTCTGCGTGTTAGTGGAGGGTTTTCACTGCATTGTGCTCACGAAGGGCCTTGAACTTCCCCTTTGTGCTTTAACCTTGGCGGGATCTATATGGCTGACCTTGCACTTGGAGAACTTCTCTGCAGTTTCCTCTGGGCAGCCTGAACATTGGCTGTTTAATACCGATTAAAAGCAATCGCTGTTCCTCTCAATGGATAGCTGTTAATTACAGCCTGTGTTCCAGTAATCCGAGACAGAGCAGCTTCCTCTGGTTTCATTGAAGACTATTTTGGCTCTCTGTTTTGGTTGGCTGATAAAAATCTGAGAGGCACATACTGATTTGGAATAGGAAGGGTATTCTGACCCCAAAGAGAGGTATCTGGGAATTGGAAGATGTGTGCTCTGTTCTTTTTGTGAGTGTCTTTGGGTTAGGTTATAAGGGAACATGGTAAAATCAAACAGTCCTGGGCCCATGTCAGAGATCAGGGTTCTAGTTCCAGCCTTAACACTAACAGGTTGTGTAACTTGGAACTAATCATTTCATCTCTCCCTGTAAGAGTTTGCTGATCTATACATTGAGGTTTTAAAGTTATCCTGATTGTCACTTCTGTGTCTAACATTTTGTTACACATTTTGTTCTTATACATGATATGAAATGAGACTAATCAAGATTAATTCTTTAACTTGAGAGTTTAAGAATCAGTTTTTTAAAAGAAGTTCTTTGGGCATTTAATGGTATGAGGGAAGTCCAGTGGTCCCCGATGATTGGTTTAGTTACTGGGAGACTTTCTCCATGTACAGTTGGGGAGAGTTTTAGTTTGTGCCAGAATGTAGATAGAAAAATAGAATTGGGTGTGGTATTTCTGAAGCACTTTAGATAAATGAGATTTTGAAGGAAATCCCTGGATAGAGATGATAGTGGTCCCTTGGCATCTGAGGGATTGGTCTCAGGATCTCCTGTGGATACCAAAATCCATGGGTGTTCAAGTCTCTGATATAAAATGGCATAGTGTTTGTATCTAACTCACGCATCCTCCCTGTACTTTAAATCACCTTTAGATTACCTGTAATTTCTAATGCAGTGCCTACACATCACTTCATTCTTGTGAATTTAATGTAGTACTTGGCATGTGGCAAATTCAAGTTTTGGTTCTGGAACCTTGTGGAATTTTTTTTTTTTCCTTAATATTTTCTATCCCTGGTTGGTTGAATGCACAGATGTGGAACCCATGGATACAGAAGGCTGACTGTACTTTTTTTTTTTTTTTTAACTCTCAGAGATCTGGGATATAAGAATTCAATTCATGAAGCATAATTCATTTCTATTACTATTTTTTGCATTAGAAATCAGAACATATTAGCGGTTGAAGGTTTTTTGGCTTTTAGAAGAGGCTAGGAGGTGTTCTTTGGATACAAAATAATAGATTTTTCTATATGTTGTGATTGGTTATGTGGGCAGAGAAAAAAGAATATTTGAAACTCTGGTTGATCTTTGCAATTCTAGGCATTTAGAGGCTTTGCTTGTAGGTACTTTTCTCCTTCAGACTGCTAAGGATAGGAAACATCTCAGTTATGTATGTAGTTTTTGCTAAATGAATGTTCCCAAATGAATAAAGAGACTTAATAACAAGTGTAGCATTAAAGGAGTGGCTGCAAAGGAGAATCCGTCACCCTAATTTCCAAAGACTAGCATGGAGGAATAAACCACTCTGGGGTGGGAGTATTATTTTCTCAAGTGCTGAAAGGTAGATGAACTACCCTGGGTGGCCTGTGGGGGAGGGTCATGGTTGTTAGGGTTGGGTAATATTTTTGTTACAGATGTGTAGAAGAATGTCATTAATTGTGACCTTTAGCATGCAGACTTTCTTGATCACATAATAACTTGACAATTCCAGACAAGTGATTGCTAGTCTTGTGACAATTGTAAATATGTGTTTGGAAGGCAGCATTGTACCAGTGGGCTATTTCAGTCACAATGTTTGAAAAAGCAGTAGATATCGAATGAAAATGAGGCAGATAATAGAAAAGTCTTAATTTTAATGGCTTAAAAAATTCCACATTAAACCAGAAAAACTAGAGATGTAGACCAGCAGGGAGGTACTATGAGAACCTGCTTTACAAATGATTTTCTGTGGAACCCTGTCACTGCCATTTGGTACAACCTACTTTCCATTTGAATATGCATTTCCATAAGGCCAATTGCCTGCTAGATCATTGGCTAATGGACCTCTGATCGCACAGGAAGATTATTTTTCCTTTAGCTCTAGAGCCACTCTTGGTCCTGCTCACCCTTATAGACTGTATCAGAGGGCCCCTAGGTCTCTCTGTCAGGTGGGGTCAGCCAGTGGAAATCAGAGAGGTGTGAGTTGGTGGTGTATATTTTGTCCTTACTCCCTGCTAGGCTGTCCTGATGCCTTTAGACTGAGGTGGTCACTGCTTTTCACTGTTGCTATTGAACTGGGAACTATAGTTTTCCATTGGTGAGATGTTGTTACTACAGTTTTTCACATACACGTATATTTCACATACATATATTTTAATTTTTTACATTTATTGTTTCTCCAGTGTGTTAAAGCCTTAGAGGATTGAGTTTTATTTTAGTGTCCAAGAATACTGCCAACTTTACATAGAGGAAGAGCATTGAAACTGTAAGAATTTGCAGTTACAGAAGCAGTATCCTCTCTCTGGAGCACTGAACAGGTGTTGGGGGCCATATTATTCAAGCCCTGTCCACCATTCCCTGCTGAGTAGCTTCTCTTCCAGCAGTAGCTCTTCAGTCTCTGAAGGCATGGCAGAGGCATGGAGCAGGGCCCTGCTAGCCGTGAATGCTCATGCCTGGTAGGTTATGAGGATTAAGTTATGTAAGATTGCGTGTGCTTAAAATAGGACTTGGCATAGAAGAAGTACTCCTTGATTTTGATCTGCTCTAATTCATTTATGTTTAGGATGAAGAAATGGTAGCAATGTTTAGTTCAGACAAAACTTACTAGAAGTTCTTTCTGATACCTCGTCTATACATATAGTATTCTACTCTGTGCAGATCATCTAAAACTTCTATAAGTTGGAGATGATCTTGGCTTTTGTGTTTTAAGGTTACAATGAAAGACAGTAAAAATCTGCAGCTGAATTTAGGGAAGACTCCTTGAAAACATCACCAGTTGGCTCTCTCATTTGGAATACAAATGGGCTAGTTATATCCTCCTGCCATTGCTTTGTTATGATTATTTTAAGAGTTTTCGTATCTTTTAAAAACGTGACTTTATTGATATTTCAAGTACTATAACATTTAGCTATTTAAGCTTTATAATTTTTCTTTGTTTGTTTTTTTGAGACAGTCTTGCTCAATCCTCCAGGCTGGAGTGCAGTGGCGCGATCTCAGCTCACTGCAACCTCCACTTCCCAGGTTCAAGTGATTCTTGTGCCTCAGCCTCCCGAGTGCCTAGGATTACAGGCATGCACCACCATGCCTGGCTAATTTTTGTATTTGTAGTAGAGATGGGGTTTTACCATGTTGGTCAGGCTGATCTTGAACTTCTGGCCTCAGGTGATCCACCCCTAGTTGGCCTGTCAAAGTGCTGGGATTATAGGCATGAGCCACCATGCCCAGCTACTATAATTGATTTTTAGTTTTGTGGAATATACAGCATTTTGTCTTTCCATTCATCAGTTGGTGGACATTTGAATTGTTTCCACTTTCTTGCTATTATGAATAATGCTGCATTCTTGTAGACATTTTTGTGTGGACGTATGTTTTCTTAGGAGATACTCTTACTTCATTGCTAGCTGAGGCTTCTAGAACTGGGATCCTTCGAATGCTGCATGTACCTCTAATACTCTTGGAGGAGAGGAGGATTCCTCTGAAGTCAGAAATATCCTCCCTGGAGAATTCTGCAAGGAGTTGGTCAGACTCGAGGGGGCTGAGGAAGGAGCTTTGAGCCAGGGACATCTCAGGAATGTGAGAGCTGAAGCACAGCTGTGCAGTGTGACCTTGGGTGATCAACTTGCCAGCTGCCTTATCTGTAGGGAAAGAGTGATGTTACTACTGAAAATTTTGACCACCTCCAGACACTAGTGAGGATTAATTAGTAAATGCTGGCTATGCTAAGCTTTTCCTTTGGCTCTTCTTCATTCTCAGAGGCAGCCCTGCTTTTTAGCACCGAAGGTAGTAAGCTCTATAAGAAAAAGCTGGAGAAACCCACCATGTCATTGCTTTCTTGGGAATGAAGGGTTATCCTGTGTTTGGTTAGGACACCATTTAGTTTCCAGCATTCTCAGTGGAGGCAATTAGATGTTGGAAACTTTGCGGGCATGTGATCAAGCAAACAACAAAACTCTGAGGATTACAGGACTGATAGAGACTCTGGAAAGGGTTCACCTTGAAGGAGGCGGTGTTGGGGTGTGGAAATAATCTGCTCTGTAGAGTTGCATAGATCTGGGATGGAATCCTGGTTTTGCCAATCTATCTCGAGTTACTGAATAGAAATAGTGATGGCTACTTGTCAGAATTGTGGCAGGGATGAAATATGACAGCAATTATAAAAAACCTGTCATATTTGTGATTATTCATTTCGTTTTTCATCTTGTTCATTGCTGAACTTCTAGGCAGACTGCCATCTTGGAGAGAGATTGGGATGGAGGGCAAGCCTCCCTTATAACTATTGGTATTTATTTGATTTTGTGACTTCCCCTTCCTTTCACTAGATCTTGAAGGTTTTTTAGTATCAAAATTCTCAGATAAGCATCTCATCTTATTTTTAGACATGTAGGAGTTAATCTGTCCTCTTGTAAAGAATTCTTGTTGAAAGTTAATGTATTTCTTTTTCATCTTCTATAGTTTCCTGTTCAGCATGGTAGCAACCAGCCTCATATAGCTATTTAAATGTAAATTAAATGTAAATGAAATAAAAAATTCAGTTTCTCAGTTGCTCTAACCACATTGCAGGTACACAAGAGCGACATGCAGCTAGTAGCTACTGCATTGGACCGTATATAGGATAGAACATGTGTATCGTCACAGAAAGTTCCATTGCACAGTCCTGCTCTGTGGAATAAGATTCTAAAAAGTGGGAGTTTCAATATAAGCTTATTCTAGGATTTGTAGGAATCTGTCTGTGGCTAGAACTCTGGCATCTCATTACTTGGGATTGCTAAAGTAATTGATACTTGCAGTAGTGACCCACTGAGGCCCTTGTTTCTCAAGTTGTCTTGAAGTTTGAACTTAAAAGATAGTCTGGTTGTGGTGGCCCACATCTGTAATCCCAGCACTTTGGGAGGCCGAGGCAGGCAAATCGCTTGAACCCAGAAATTAGAGACCAGCCTGGGCAACATGGTGAAACCCTGTCTCTAATAAAAACACAAAAATTAGCCAGGCGTGGTGGCGCAGTCCTGTAGTATCAGCTACAAGGGAGGATGAGGTGGGAGGATCATTTGAACTTGGGAGGTGGAGGTTGCAGTGAGCTGAGATGGCACCACTGCACTCTAGCCTGGTTGACAGAGCAAGACCCTGTGTCAAAAAAAAAAAAAAAAAGAAAAAAAAAGTTAAATTCAGTCTGTGTTTACCCTGCAAAATTTCTCACCAGCTCTCCAGACCTCTACCAAGTCATAGGGATTGCCTTGCTTTGTGGTGAAAGTTTATATGCAAGTATCTCTTTAGTAGGAGTGTTGAGGAAGAATATGTTTGAATTGAGTTTGCTCCAAGTAATGTTTAACACTTTAATATCCTTTTCCATTTACGGGAATATCAACTAACAACATTTATACTTTATTTTCAGAATACCAGTGTTTGTCTTAGCTCTGGAAGAACTATATCTTTAAATCTCAATGTAGACTTATATTAAGTAAATCCATTTGACTGGCTTCATTGGGATACAAGTGACTACATATTTGTTTTTTTTTTTTTTTTTTTT
>NW_016107342.1:3032896-3036446 GCF_001604975.1 Cebus imitator | reverse complement strand
GCGTGCCTGTAATCCCAGCTAATTTTTTGTAGTTTTAGTAGAGACGGGGTTTCACCTTGTTGACCAGGATGGTCTCGATCTCTTGACCTCGTGATCCACCCGCCTCGGCCTCCCAAAGTGCTGGGATTACAGGCTTGAGCCACCGCGCCCGGCCAACAAGTGACTACATATTTGAAGTATGTACTTGATTTCATGTTTAACCTACTTTTCTGTTTTTTCTTTGTATTTTGTTTTCAGAGCATTGAGTTAGCAATCAGAATGTTTATTCTCTTCAAAATCCCCTTCTTGCTTTCTTACTTATTAAGCATTGTCTGTGATTTGCTTAGGATGCAAAAAATGATCACAGTGTGGTTTTGGCTCAGGAGGGGCTCATGTGTGAAGTCGTCCATGACCTGTCTGCCCTATTGCTTTGTTGATGGGTTTGATAAAAGGTTAAGTGTGAAATGCTGTGTAGACAGCTCATGGTTAGACAAACTTCTGTATTATTAGCATCCTTTTTAATGAGATAGATGGAATGGGCTATGAATGAGATTCTCCATGGCATGAGTTTTCTGGTGGGATTTTTCAAGACTGTGAAGAAGTGTGCCTTGAAGCAGATAAGTAGGAGAACCTACTCCAGTTTTTGAGAGGGATGACTAGAGAAGGACTGAATAGACCAGTTACCAGGAAAAAAAAAAAAAAAAAAAAGCTAGGGCAGAGGAAGGGGGTGAATGCCTGGTGTCTTTCTGTTGACTGTACTGTGTATTTTCTAATATTCTTTGAAAACTTTGAGATCAGCAGAGATGCTGAGCCCTGCTGATGAGGAAGGGAGATTTGTTTAGAGACTGATAATGATACTTTAAAGGCGTATGCAGTGTATCCGTGTACTAGGCAGGTGCCATTTAAGTCAGAAGCCACTTTTCTGCTTTAAGACAGGTGCTGGGATGTGGAAGCTGGGGATACAAAGTGTCAACTCTATATTGGTTTATTGGCTCATCATGAGTGCTTCTACTTCTGATATGATTGCTGGATAGTCTTCTTGCAGTAACTTCCTTTAAAACTACAGTGTTTTGTGGTGAAGAAATTTTATTTTCAAATTGTATTATTGCTTTCAACTGGTCTCAGAGGTCTGGGCTGTCTTGATATAGGTCAGTGCTTAACTAATCAAAGTGTCAGAATGTGGTTGTTACTATTCCATGATTTCTTCATCCTTCAATTTTGCTTTAATTTGCTCTTAAATTTGCAAGTACCTAATGTTTTTTAAGAGTGTCATAAATATCATTTTCCCTAATTTTAAAACCCAAATACTTTAACAAGCTGCTCAACATGCGGAAGGGAATGCTTTGCATCATTTATGAAGTAATACTCTGTTCCCAGGATTGGGTGGGTGCTGTGTCAATAGCTTTATTATGTATGGCAAACACAATGGTGAGAAAACTTATTGGAAACTGAAGTCTTGAGATTATCATGTGTTCTGACTTCAAAATTTTAAGTTAAATTTCTAGTTTACAGAAAGTCGTCATAGAAAATAGTAGTGAAAGCTGTAGAAAGCTATAGAAATGGAGAGGTGGGTGAGAATTCCTGAAGGTGCCTTCAAACATGTAAACCAGAAATAGATTCAGTTATATCAAAGATAGGCCTAGATGTGGACAAAATAGTTAACATAGCTTCTACTGCTACTCTTTCAACATGGATCTATCTGGTTAATTGATACTAGTCATTCTCTACTGCTGTTTTTATAGCATTCATTACATTTTAATTTTCGCGGCCATCTCCTCCTGGGCTTTGAGCAGCCAAGAATAAGGTTAGTATTCTAACCTGATTATTCTCCTCTTAGTATTCTCCTAGTATTCTTATACCTTAGTATTCTCATCTTTGTATCTCTTGCATCTAGCATGGTGCCTGGCACATAGAAAATATTCAATAAATACTATACTGACTGAATGAAACGTTTTTTACAAGTGTATTTGAACCAGAGGCAGCCCATTGTTAACCTTGGCGAGCCTTAAAAAGCTTTTTGCTTGTGGTGACCTAGTGACTGAAATATTTTATACAAAGTGAAAACACCTTCAAATGATTTATCTTTCTGATCTTTATTAAGACAGCAGTATTGTATCCACACCCTCCTAATTGTGTGCGGTCACTTCTTACAAGTTCTTGCCATGCTTGTGTCCTTAAAATGTTTCACAATTCTGGCACTGAGGAGCTACAGTGAAGTGGAAGGAGTTGCTCATTGTTCTCCATACACCCTGGATTCTCCCACCTCTGCACCTTGGATCAGGATTTTCTCTTTAGCTAGAATGCCCTTCCTCCTTGGCTTTGGCTGTCTCCTAATGGATTACTGTTGAGGCTGTACTCAGCCTTCTAGGCTGAGCTCATTGCTAACATATGTAATCTCACATTTGAATCAGTGGGGAAAACTCATATTTTCCTGCTCCATACACCCAGTATAGTTGGTTTGCAGGAGTCTGTGGAGTTTGTTTTATACGGTGCCTGTTGGGCTAGAGCTGCATTATAGCTAGGGTCTGTGAGACCGTTGCAGTTTAAGAGCATGCAGGGTGGCAACAGTGAGATGAGACTGGCTGTATCGGTTACCAGCTGAGCAGTCTATGGCAGCTTACTTAAACTGAGCCTTAACTTTCTCTTAAGCAACTTAATTATGACTAAGTAGAAAATGTATATAATGCCTAAGAATGGCTCTTGCTAGGTGCCGAATAAGTAGAGTTTTCTTCTGTTCTCTTTGTTTCAAGTGATGTGAAGCCTTGTTTTGAAACCAAGAGTTACTAATCTCACCAAATTTCATGAAAGGATATTGATCACAACATATTTGTCATCACAGTTTGGTAACACCTGACTAATTTTCTGTATTGCTTTGGGATTTATTTAGGCATGTGACACTGATATTATCTACGGCTTTAGTTGACAAAAGGTGGATAGCCTCAGAGGTCGAAATTATGAGAGCAAAAGACTTTTGAAAATGTCTGCCACAGCATATTTCATACATTTCAGCTTGGTGTCCAGGGTTTCCCTGAGCAGAGGAGTTTGTGATATATGAATTCATAAATACCCTTGCCTGTGCCCTCTTCCAGAAGGGAAAGCCAGATCTCCAGGGATGCTTGCTGTTGGGGAGACAACAAGAGGAGCTTCTTGTTTGAATATCTTTGTTCACAGCAGAGATCATATTTGAAGTTCTTCTCTTCAGCAAAAAGAGCAGAATGGAAAATGGCTTAATAATCCTGCTGTCAGGGTTTCTACTCTGTATGGGGTCATGAGAGTCACAGTCTTTATTCTGGATTCCGAAATGACAGTTTGTTTTACTTTGAAAAATGCATCTCGCAGGGAAATAGAGAATTGTTCCTGTGAACTTCCTGACTGCTGTACTCAACACACTTGCTGTGGTAGTTTTTAAAAAGAAATTTAATATTGCAATAGGACTGTTCTTGTAAAAAATAGAAAATAAAGAAATAAATTTAGATGCAGTAATGCTTTAAATGTGCTGCTTTAAGAAACTCTATAATTCTTGATTAGTTAGCATAACAAATAGCAAAGCAGAATTTTTTTTTTTTTTTTT
>NW_016107342.1:3031095-3032611 GCF_001604975.1 Cebus imitator | reverse complement strand
TTTTGAGACAGGGTCTCCTCCAGCCCAGGCTGGAGTGCAGTGGTGCAATCACGGCTCACTGCAGCCTTGAACTCCCAGGCTTGATAGATTCTCCCACCTCAGCCTGCTGAGTAGCTGGAACTAGAGGCAGGTACCATCACACCCAGCTAAATTTTGTATTTTTCGTAGAGATGGGTTTAACCATGCTGGCCAGACTGGTCTTGGACTTCTGTGTTCAAGCGATTTGCCCACCTCAGTCTCCCAAAGTGCTGGGATTACAGGAGTGAGCCACCATGCCTGGCCTAGAATCTTTACATACCAGTTTTAACCATTATATTTCACTTTTTGAAGCACTTAATAGGAGGTAAATATACTTAGGAAAGTTACATACTTAATGGAAACACACATTAATGGTACCCAAATAACCAACTCATTCATAGGTTGTGCTCCATTTTTGTGTGGAGGCTTTTGTGCCAGCCAATTACAATTTGCTTCTGTGGTAGATTTCTCTTCATTGGGTCCAACAAGAGGTGTCATTAAGGAAAGCGTGTGTGTCTTTGCCTCCTCTGGGTGTTCTGAGGTGAGTGAGCCTGGATTCTCCAGTAGAAGATTGTGGGAGGCTTTTGATAATAAAGTGTGGGAAACCTTTTCTAACCCTTCAGTGCTTCCTGGTGAGAAAAACAGAACTTAAGAAGGGCCGAGAGAGGGTACACTTGGCCTCCACAGAGATCCTGATGCTAATAGAGTCACTTTTGGCCTCAACTTTTAACTGCATTATTAGGGCTCTTAATGTGTTACAGACTTTGAAATTTGCAACGAGAGTGGATCTCAAGTGGTCTCACCATACACACCCACCCCAAGAAAGGTAACAATGTTAGGTGATAGATAATGCTAATTGGCTTGATTGTGGTAATCATCTCACAATATAAACTTATATCAAAACATCACATACATCCCTAATGTATATAGTTTTTGTCAGTCATACATCAAACTGGGGAAAAATAGAAATGTGTCCATAATATTCAATAAATAATACAGTCATGAGCCACATAATGTTTCCGTCAACAATGGACAACAGTGTTCCCACAAGATTATAATAGAGCTGAGAATTCTTATCATCTGGTGACGTTATAGCTGCCTTAACGTCATAGTGCAATGCATTACCCACGTGTTTGTGGTGATGTTGGTGTAAACAAACCTACTCTGTTGCCAGTCATACAAATGTATAGCATATACAATTATGTTCAATATATAATACTTGATAATGGGCCGTGCGCCTGTAATCCCAGCACTTTGGGAGGCCGAGGTGGGTGGATCACAAAGTCAAGAGATCAAGACCATCCTGGCCAACATGGTGAAACCCGGCCTCTACTAAAAAATACAAAAATTAGCTGGGTGTGGTGGCGTGCGCCTGTAGTTCCAGCTGCTTGGGAGGCTGAGGCAGGAGAATTGCTTGAACCTAGGAGGCGGACATTGCAGTGAGCCAAGGTTGTGCCACTGCACTCCAGCCTGGCGCCTGGCGACAGAGCAAGACTCT
>NW_016107342.1:3022331-3031028 GCF_001604975.1 Cebus imitator | reverse complement strand
TTGATAATAAATGTTATAAATAGGGCAGAGGGAAAGGTAATAATAGTTTTAATTTCCAGGAGAGATGCTGATGTTAAATTTACCTCCCTTGGAAATCCTGGAAGAGGATAAAGCAAGAGGGCTCTGGGAATCTAGAGGAAACTTTTTAGGTGTATGTAGACACTAAAGTTACTCCTTTTTTTCTTT
Organism: Cebus imitator; assembly: GCF_001604975.1. Classification (NCBI taxonomy): domain Eukaryota; kingdom Metazoa; phylum Chordata; class Mammalia; order Primates; family Cebidae; genus Cebus; species Cebus imitator. The sequence continues at coordinate 3,030,842 of NW_016107342.1, read as the reverse complement.
TTCTTTTTTTATAGTTTAGGGAGCAATAGTATATTAGGCTCTAACTTTGGGTTTTGTGGTTTCCTTTTATAAGATAACATGAGTTTTCTTTTTTGGAGTTTGATCTTTTATTGTAATGATAGTCATCTTCATGCAGCATGTTTTAAGCTTAAAATATTCCATAAGAGTAGCCTGCCATGGTGGTGCATGCTTATAGTTCTAGCTATTAGGGAGGCTGAGGTGGGAGGAATGCTTGAGCCTAGGAGTTTGAGACCAGCCTGGGTGACATAATAAAACCCTAACTCCAAACAAAAAACAAAAAGTATTTTGTAAGAGATAGCTGCAATTAATAATAGTATAATTATAATAATGTCTTAATATATCCAGAATGGTTATTGCAGACTTGGTGCTATTTGAAAATGACCACAACAGTTAACCTTGGAAACCACAGAAAGTCATTGAGGAAATCCTAGCCATCCCCAAACTTAAAATAAGTTAAGGCATTTATTTGATCTTCAAGGGTGTTATCTATGGTGAAGAAATGAGCAGAAGTCATCGTCAGTTTAATCATTAGCATCTGTTTTATTTAGAGATTTTTGACATCGTAAACTAGGAATTTGTAAAACTGTGTGTGCATATTTTTCTACATCTGAGTAGCTACCATGTGTTATACAGATCTCATCCCTAACATTTCTAGAGTTGTAGGAACTATGTCTAGTAGAAATCTCACTCTTGGCTCACATGCATTTGGAATTACCCTTTAATATAATAAATAGTGTGTTGATTACTATTTTTCTGAATGCATGCTGTGTATGTACCTGTCTTTTTAAATTTTCATAGCAGCTCTGCAAAGTAGGCATTTTATCTTTATTTTCCAGGTGAGGAAACTGATTCTGAGGAGTAAAAGAATTTGCTCAAAGTTTTGTTATAGTGGCAGGACGCAGGCTGGAACCAAGAGTTGGCTGACTCCAAAGTCCATTTTCTCTTTATTACTTAAGATAGAACTTACACATTTTTGTAAATTCATTTTTATCATGACTTATCCTCACTCCAGAGTCGGGGCTACCAGCCCTTGTGGTCCAGCAGAAGTTTGGGATGTTGAGGTAAGGCTTGGGGCTTTGGGGTGCAGGCGTCCGTATTACTGGCCAGGGTAGGGGCCAGGCCAGACCACGGAATGACTGTGGGTGGAACTCAGCTGGTGGGGAGGTGTGGTCCATTCAATGACTGACTTTAGCAAGAGGGCAGGAGAGTCCTCTTGACCAGTGACTGGTTTCCCAGGACAGAAGCAAACCCTTCCCTCAGGCTTCCCGAATGAAAGAGCATCCTTCAAGCATCTTGCTGAAAGATGGACTCTTCTCCTTGGTTCAGTGGAGGCAGCCTGCCTGGGTCCCTTGAGCGCTCCTTCACCCTGGTGCATCTTGGGATTAGGAAGCTCATATCTGAATTTTGGAATGCAGGGGCTTCTGGGGGGGCCATTATATTTTCAGCTAAGATTGGCTGTCCCTGGTCCAGAGCCCACACACTTTCCTAAAACCTTTTTTTTCAAACTCTCTGCTGCTTCATTAAAGTAAAAAAAAAAAAATACACTCTAGATTTGGTTTGTTGCTTCTTCAGTGATGCTTTGTCTCTTCATCCTAACACAGAAACCAACTAACTTAGCAAACTAACCCATTTTAGTGTAGCTAATACCCATAAATGTATTAGAGGACGAATTCCTTTTTAGCAGGAAACTCTGAGGCCACACTCCCAACTTTGTCTAACTCCTTGGTGACTTTAGCAATGAGAATTTTAACCCAGAGGCGCCAGGGAGATACCCTCCCCACAAAGTGTGGGATTGCTCCTGTATTCTGTTAATGCCTATTTGTTGAAAGAGTTAACAGTGGCCCTTGAACCATGAAGCAACTGTTTTTGGTGCTAAAAGCACACAAGAGCCCAAGAATGCAGCAGTGTCGAAACTGGGAATGAAGTGATTTGTTCTTGACATCAGTTGGCAGGTACATTCTCTTGCAGAGAGTAAAGATGAAATAGAATCCCATTCATAGAAGGCAATTTGTAGGGAGGGAGGCTGGGGATGTGAAAATGAGCTCAGGCTCAGAGGCCTTTTATGTCTTAGTGTTCTCAAAAATATGCTTCCAGTAAAAACAATTTGAAAGGCAGAATATAAAATTCTTCCATTTAGGAGCACCTTGCTGGGATCTATGGTGGTGGTTTAAACTGTGCTGTGATTAGAACCATGCCCTGTGAATGTGTAATATGTTGTCGACCAGATGGTCATATAATGCTCATTGTCCTAGTGAGTTTGAATTAGGGAGCTGGGGAATTCTTAGCTGGGAAAAGATAGGACAAGGCAAAAGCATACCTGATTGAGGGGGGCAAAGTTGCATTCAACTGATTTGGTCTCTGCAAAGTTTACCGTAGAAGTCTGTCAGTGTGTATTGCTTTTTACTATTAGTTGGAGTTTTAGTCACGTGCTTTGTGGTTTGTTCATAAAAATTTTATTTAAATGACTTATGAGAACTATCAAAATGTTTGCTCTGAAGGCCTAAATTATATTATGTTCTTGTGCTGTGGATTTTTTTCAGATGATCAACTTACTCATATGAAAATGCTTGAGCAGGTTGGCTGCCAAACTGTAATGAAAGGCTGTCAGCAGTGCCTTGATTCATCTTTCTTTCACCTCTCCTGATTTGCTGTCTGCTTCCTAGGTCTAAGTGGCATATACTCAGTCCTGCGGACAACATCTGTGCTTCAGCTTCAGGTCCTCTGCCTTTCTTGGGAGGTTTAAAAATAAGAGTATCAGGAAAGGTTCCATGGTTGGTGACAATAGAAGGTGGGATAGTTTTGAGCAAACAAGGAAATGAGATGAACTTGTAGCATACCCTGCTGAGATTTATTTCCAGCACCATCAAGGGGGCTGTTGTAGAATATAATCCCCATTCTTCTCAGTGAAAGGAGAGAAGTACAAAGTACAGAGTCTTATCCCTTCAGTGTAATCCCGGATGCACACTTGGATCCTTAATCTCTATGTGGGAGTGTGGTCCAGACCTCATTCAGTGTAAAGCTCTTATAAGACCCTGATATATTCTTTTAAGGGAATCTCTGCTGTTGCCACTTGTGTTGTCATCTTCTCCCTGAGAATGTTTTACCATAGCAGTTAATAAGTTACGTGATTTTAAGTACCTCTTCACTTGGAGTCAGTGCTCGTGGTAAGTCGGTTTGACCATTCATTCATTAACTCATTCAACAAACTGTAGGCTTCAGCTTACCACTTTGTCATTAGCAGCCTCCTTTGCTCATTATTTTACTTTGATTTTCATCCTTTTGACCCTATATGTGTCTATTGTTTTCCCTGTAAGACTTTCATGACCCTACTTTTTCAGCAATTCATTGTCTGTCTGGTTTGATGTTACTGCTTTGAAGCCTGGAGATTTCTTACACAGAGGTGTTTTTCATTGACTAGGATGAACTCAGAAACAAGTTACCTTAAATCACTGCCTTTAGGCATCTCCCCTCCCCATTTCTGTGTTAGTTATTCACCGTAGTCTAATTAAATATGTTAAGTAGTAATGCAGGAAAAAGTAGATTCTGCTTTCAGAATGTTTTTAATTTCTCTCAACGAAGGTAGAGAAAACCTTTGTTGCTTTAGGAGTCTAGGAGACTCCCCTGGGCAAAGTTTGCTGTTTTTTCTTCCCAGATTCCCTTCTCCTTTCACCATTCCTCCAAGAAACTTGAGGAATGATGATTTAAAATAAAAAGGTCATGAGGGATGCTGGCTCATAGATATTTCATGAAAAAGTGTACCTTTTCTGGGATTAAACCATTCCTGGTAAGTAGGAATGAGCTCTTCATTGCTTTCTAGGTGACCACAATATATAAATACTGTAGAAGATCTGGGTTAAAAACCAGAGCCCAAGCTGTTATCTATAGTGTGCTGTTGCCAAGCTCCCTGTAAAGTTTGAGTTTAACAGACCACACTGTAGCTGAGAATGATAATTTTGTGTTATCCCTATTGGATGAGTGGCTAGCCTGTTTCCACGGTAGACAGATGCTTTCCTCAATGACAGGCACCACCAGCCCAGGGCCTTGCTTTGTAGTAGGTCTTTGATAAATGTTTGTTAGATTTAATTGCTTGCTAACTTGTTGAGTACTGAGTGTGAATAGATTAAGCCTAATATGTTGTAATTAAGAACTATCAGTCACAAACCAAATTTAATTTTGTTTCTAAAAATGTATGCAATATAAAAGTTATAAAGTAAGCCGAAAGTAAGAAAATGATGACTTACTTATCACGGGGAAAATTGTGACTTATTGAGTCCTGTTTATACTGCATTCAGTAGTTCAGTTCATTTCTACATTTGAGTTTGAACTCCATGTCTGCTTTTTAAGGTTTTTGTTTTTTTTGTGGGAATCAGAGTTGGGGTCTCTGTCATAGGGGCTGGAGTGCAGGAGTACAGTGATAGCTCACTGCAGCCTCAAACTTTTGGTCTCAAGCCATCCTCCTGCCTCAACCTCCCGACTAGCTAGACTATAGGCACGTGTCACCACACCTGGCTAATTTTTAAAAAAATATTTTTTTTGTAGTGGTGGTCTCACTATGTTGCCCAGGCTGGTCTCAATTTCCTGGACTCAAGCAATCCACCTGTCTTGACCTACCGAAGCACTGGGATCACAGGTGTGAGCCACTGCACTTGGCTGCACATTTTTTTTCAACAGTTTTTTCTGTCCTTTGTTGAAAGCCTTCATTGTCCTGCTGATAATTAGGCTAATAAGAATCAGGAAGATTCTTTTTTAACACTTGTTCTTAGATGACAAAGATTCTTGGAAATTCTTGCTGTATTTATTTTATACTTCCTGGTAATGTAGTTTAGATCTGAAAACACATAATTGAGGTTAACTCTCTGAGAAGAGGAAAATACTTGTGTGCCAAGAACCAGCTTGGCCAGGAGACTCCCACCCAGGCGGGCTGAAGGTATTGCAAGGCAGTGAGAGGCAGACACCCAGATAGCCAACAGAGCAGATCTACTCTGGGGACCAGCCTGAGAGCCTGTGGGGCTTGCAGCTCTCCAGGACTGAAGGCCCGGAGCAGAGATTCAGCCACACATTTATTTGCTTTTTGACAGGTGATTCTTATTAACACACAGGTATTTTACATATACACTTACTCAGGAATATACCAAACAGGTAGTTGTCACTTGCCTACCACTAATTACGAAACTACAAGGCATCCTCCACAGAGGAGCCATGGGGACAGGGTAAACTTAATGTTTCTCGACACTTGTGTACTAAGGATCAGTTTAAATGACTCAAGCAATCAAAGAAGAGTTATCTTTACCATTGTATTAGTCTGTTCTCACACTGCTAATAAAGACATATGTTAGACTGGTTATTTATAAAGGAAAGAGATTTAATTGACTCACAGTTCAGCATGGCTGGGGAGGCTGAGGAAATTTATAATCTTGGTGGAAGGGGAAGCAAACACATCCTTCTTCACATGGCGGCAGCAAGGAGAAGTATGAGTGAAGAGGGAGAAAAGCCCCTTATAAAACCATCAGATCTCGTGAGAACTCACTATCTGGAGAACAGCATGGGTCTAACCGCCTCCATGATTTAATTACCTTCCACTGTGTCCCTCCCATGACATGTGGGGATTATGGGAACTACAAGATGCGATTTGGTTGGGCACACAGCCAAACCATATCAACCATATTCTGCCTAAATTAGAAGCCTATCTCTAATCATAGCTTAATTATTCAAGTGCCCAATGTCACCACAGATTCTTTTTTAATTGGTGATTGTCTAATACCATTGCAGCACCTTCTAATTGATAGTTTGTACACAGGTTTTCAAAAAAGGAAGCTAGTGTCACTTTTTAAGAGAAATTCATCAACTTAAGTGACATTAGAACCAGTGATTAAAAATTACTGAGGTCACATCTGTGGATGTCTATGGCTGTCTACTTTTTGTTTATAGAACTCATGACTATTTAAATGAAAACAGTCACCTCAGTCCTCACCAATGACTGTTAAAAATACCAAATTTAAGGTGGCTAGCAGTATGAGACAATGAATACCAGAGAAATGGAGCCATGAGTAAAATAAAAGTATTAATGTTCATGGCTTCTTTGGTTAAAGTCTAAATGCTGTTTTTCAGCTCAGACTTAACAGGGAGGGTGCTGCAAATGAAGGGAGCATTTTTTTTTCTACCAAGGGTCACACAGTGTGAGAGTGTCTTAGTCCATTTGGGCTGCTGTACAGTAACAGAACACTACAAACTAGGTAGCTTCTAAACAACAGAAACTTATTTCTCATGGTTCTGGAGACTTGGACGTCCAAGATCAAGGCATCAGCAGATAACAGTGTTTGAGGGGAGGACCTGCCTCCTGGTTCAGAGATAGCATCCTTTTGCTGTGTCTTCACGTGGTAGAAGGGATAAGTAACCTCTTTTTTAGGGGTACTAATACTATTCAGGAGGGCTCCACCTTCATGATCTAATCACTTCCCAAGAGACCCATCTCCCAAAACCATTACATTTGGGGGTTAGGTTTCAACCTATGAATTTTGAGGAGACACAAACATTTAGTCTATGGCAGAGGAACACACTTCATTTTAAGGTACTTAGTTCTTTAACTCTGAATTCTTACATACCTTTTAGAAATAAGGGCTGATTTATTTCCTCATGCCAAATTTTGAAGATGAAGGTAATTGTTCAGTTCAGGTATGAAAATACATGACTTATAAGAGATGGAGACAGATAGGATATTGGTAACTTTTACACCCTAGTTTGAAAGGTCTTGGCCTTCCTTGGCTACGCTGAGGCATGAATAAATACCATAGCAATAGTAATCACACCTTTGTTGTGTTTTATTTCTTCAATTACCATCTGTTGTTGCAGCTTTTAGCTAACGCATGGCTTCCCGAACTTCCAAGTTGAATCACAGCGCTGTGTCTCGGTGAGTTGATTCTAGAGGTGGAAGTTAGTGTCTTAAATTTGATTCAGTCACATATGTCTTTTGGGTGACTTCACTTTGAATTCTCAAAGGATGACTTAGAGAATGTCATAGAAACACCTGGCAACTGGTAGTGACCTTCTGGGAGATTCTGACAGATTGAGGTTTCACAACAAACACAGATAAAAGACAATTTTTCAGAAAGCAGTGATGAAGGAAGTGAGTAAGTAAGGCATAACTGAAGGCAGTAGAGGTAGCTGAGTGGAAATGCATAGAGTGCTGGGAGGAGTGGAGTTTACCAGCGAATGCGTCTTGTGTATCTGGCTGGAGGGGGAATTGGGGTGGAGAAAGGAAGGGCAGCATGCTGGAAGGCATGTGGTAGGAGTAGAGATGTATGCCAGGCTGGCAAGTTGACTCTCTTGGTACCAAGACTTTGTCTTACTGTAGTTAGACAGAGTTGGTTTTTGTTCGGGACGAGACACCTACTTTCCCATATTTCCCAATAGGAGTTTTGAATGTACTGACTTGAAGCAAGAACAGTTTGAACTATGGTATCAGATTTCTGAAGGTCACATTATTTGTTAAATAATAATATTGCGGCCGGGTGCAGTGGCTCATGCATGTAATCCCAGCACTCTGGGAGGCTGAGGTGGGCGGATCACCTGAGGTTGGGAGTTCAAGACCAGCCTGACCAACATGGTGAAACCCTGTCTTTAAAAAAAAAAAAAAAGAAAAAAAAATAATATTGCTCTTTAAGCCCTTAAAATTGGATTTTTCTAGACTCCTAACCTCTATATGTTCTTAATAAAATAACTCTGGCTAGAGCCGTTACCAAACTCTGATCAGAAATAGTGAATTAAAAGATAAAGAAGACTGGGAGCTAGAAATTGATTTTTTTTTTCAAACCCATAGTGTCTAGAAAACATCTACTTTAGGATCTATTCATATACTTAACCTTGCCAACTCCTTGATTCACTTGCAAGATTGCAACCCTCCTTGCTATTTAAAATTGTTCTTTAATTTTAAATTTGTGGGCTATTTTCATATCGTTTAAGTGAGGTTCTCCACCTACCCAAGATGGTAGCTATTTGCCTAATATCTTACTTGTACCTAAACATTGTGGAAAGTGGTTTCTTTTATAACTTTAAAAAGTATGGCCTTTCAGACCCCCGTTTTCTCATCTTCCTTTGTCAGAGTTCTGTTTGAGATGATCAAAGCCACTTGGATCCTGATTTAGTGGATGATTTCGGTGACATTAAGACTTTGAGATTGCTTTTCTCTCCCACCATTCATCACAGTGGGAAAGCATTTGTCATCTTTTCTGTGGGGTGATTTGGAGAATGACTGAGATGCTTATTCCTTCTTTTCTCCTGTTCAGTCTTGTTTTGTGCTGCAGTGACAGAATATTTGAGACTGGGTAATTTATGAGAATTTTATTTCTCACTGTTCTGGAGGTGGCTGGGAAGTCCACAATCGAGGTGCCAGCGTTTGGTCTGGTGAGGGCCCTCTTGCTGCATCCTTACCTGGCAGAAGGGATAAGGGCAAGTTGTCCAAATGCAGAATGAAGCCTTTTTTTTTTTTTTTTT
>NW_016107342.1:2996612-3022291 GCF_001604975.1 Cebus imitator | reverse complement strand
TTTTTACAAGAACCTTAATCCCATTAAGAGGCAGAAGCCATCATGGCTTAATCACCTTTAAAGGCTCCACTTGTAAACACCATCACTTTGGCAACACCTAAATTTTGGAAGGGACACATCAACCATAACACCCCCTCTCACCTGTTGTCCGTCCTCCTTTTGGGAGTGGGTAGTGGTGCTGACTGACAGATGGATCCTCCAGGCTTTCTTGCCCTCTGGCTTCTAACTGGATTGGCCAAGGGGGAACTTTAGAAGAGCTAAGAGTGGGAGGGGAAAGAGCTGCCAGGCGCCGTATCTCTGCTCTCTGCCTACTTCTCTGTTGCAGTTTTGTCAGTGGCTGTGTCCCACCAAGAAACCAGTCTTGCCTGGTGGGTCCTCTCTCAGGCCTCCAGCAGCGTACTTTCCTCTCAATGCTTCGAGTCTCTTTCTACCTGAATGCCCCTTGTGGTACCCTTCACCCTTCCCTTTTTAAATAGTCCTTCAATCAGATCTCTTCATTGAAACTATATGAATTGCCTCTATGTAGTACATGTAAGACACTGTTGATTAAGAGCTGTATCAACACTTTAATATGAAGAAACACATAGCATATTAAATGTACATGATTATAAGATACAGCTTAATTTCAGATACATTAATACTTAACACCCATGACTCTTAAAACAGAGGGAAACCTATGAAATTGCTACTGGTTTTTCATTGTATTAATGATACCATAATAAATATCTTTGTTTATAAACTTGCCTATATTTGCGATTATGTCCTTAGGATAGATGAGAAGAGAGTTACTGACATTTTCTAAGACTTGTTTGTTTTTGCTGCATTGCATTCTAAAAGGGTCGAACATATTTAGAGTGCCACCTGCAGCTTCTTAGCTCTTGTTTGACTGTCCCCATGACAGCAATGTGTGTTGACTTTTCCACAAATCTTTTCTAATTCGATAGGCCAAAGAGAGTCTTTCCATTTGGCAGTGAAAGTGAAAATTTTCTATTTTATTAACAGGATGTATTTTTTTTTCTTTAAAAAAATCTCCTTTGCCTATTTATTTATTGAGTCTTACTGTTTCTCATATGCATGAGCTCTTTGTATAATAGATCAGGGGTTAGCTAACTTTTTCTATAAAGGACCAGAAAATAAACACTTCAGGCTTTGTGGGCCATACAGCTTCTATAGGGTGAAAGCAGCCTTAGACAATAAGGCAACTAATGGGGATTGCTGTGCTCTATCATGTGGACACTGAGATGTGAAAAGTATATATTTTTTTATGACCTGGAGTATCATTCCTCTTTATTTCAACCATTGAAAAATGTAAAAACCGTTCTTAGCTCATGGGCTGTAGAAGAACAGGTGGTGGGCTGGATTTGGTTAGTGGGCCATAGTTTGCTGCCCGTCGTGATAGATACTAACTCATTTAATTTGTTTTGACAATTTTCCTCACTTCCTTTTTTAGACATTTTTTTTAGGCCTACAGAAGTTTAAATTTCTTACAACATCAAATTTTAAATTTCTGGCCATTTTTGTCATGATTCTGGAAGTTAGAATGTTCTTACTAACGATTGTATCCAAAAATACATGACTGAATTTTAGCTTTAGAGACATGTTTTTTAAAGAATTAGCTTTTGTTCATGTGGAAATTATTTGTGTATAGTGTGGTTTGGAGGTCTAAGTTTAGTTTTTTTGCAAGCAGCAAACCACTTGTGGGTTGTTTTTGAATCCTCCTTGTTAGTACTGGGTTCACTAACTGTGCTTTGGGTACCTGTGATCCTAGATTTACAGCATGATAATTTTCCCACTTTTCATTTATATTCAGGAAGTACGGTACCATCCTGTGACATGAGTTCCTCTTAGTTCTTCTTGGCTCCTCTGTTTCCCTGTGAGCTGGCATTCACAGGATATTCAGAAATTGTATAGGCTTAGTGTTAATAGATACATATGGAAAGAGTTGTTCTCTGAAAAAAAAGTTTGAGATTTTTTTTTTTAAATGAAGAATGACAGCTTTATCTCCCACACTAGGAAAGAAATGTGCAATTAATAGTTTATATTATACAACATTCACAGTTGGGTTTTTTTTTTTTTTTGCCTTTGGAAGATATTATACTCAAATTTTTAATAAGCAAAATGACTTATTTATCACAAGTTACCATATAAGATTGGGCAAGAACGATCTTTTATTTTTAGTCTTTTAGGTTGTTGAAGTGACTAAAATGTAATGTGAGGATAAGCAAAACCCTGATCTGCTGAAAATTGTAAAACCAAATTTGCAGGAATGGTTTTCTTGCTCCTGAGACTGAAAAATCTGTCTGCTCCCAATTCAGTTGACTATAAAGAATAGATAACATGCTTTTATTTTCTGACAGCACCAAGAGTTATTCCTGATGAACCAGAAATGCTGTTAGAATGTCAAGGATGGATTTGCCTTAACTTATTTTTCTACAATGCTGTAATAAAAAATCTGCTAAGATTTCTGTAATTCTTGGTTCACAGTAGACAGTTCCACTGCAGAAGTCCTGCTCCGGTCAGCTTGTATTTCCAGTGAGAGTGTTCTTTCAGAGCTAGAAATGTCTGTATGTTCAACTGGGTTGCCATGGTGCTGTGGGACATGAGGTGGCAAACTCCACACAAGAGTTAAAGAGATGAGTAGTGCTTGGGATACAGATTACAGAAAGTCTAGCTTGCCATCAAGTTCTAGGCAAGAGATAGAACTCAATGTCTTAATCCGAAGAGGAAAATCTTCATTCCAAGGGACATTGGGTTTAGATGAGATTCATTGCTAGATTATGCCCCAGATGGCCTGTTAGCTTTCTTAGGAAACTTGTTCCCATTTTGTGTCTCCACAATGGTTCTCAGCTACTATCTGGACCAGTCTCTTAAAATTAAAAAGTAAATTAGATGTGATATTGTGATTTGAAATTTGAAACATGTGTTTTTGTTTAGCTAGACTACAATGGTACACTTTGAATTTTTATTCAGCTTCCCCACCCAATATGAATTTGGAGAAAAATAGAAATGACTAAAAAATCAACAGGCTCACATAAAATGTGAGGAGGTTTGGAAATCTTCTTGAATTTCTTTTTGTAAGCCAAATTTATTTTTATAAGCCTTTAACGGAAGACAGTTTGTTCTTTGGATAATTGGCCCAGGATTTATCCTCCTCTTTCAAATATGCTTCAACCAAAGACCCAACTGTGAGATGAATAGGATAAATGAAGTTGGGAAGTAGGGAAAAAAAAAAAAAGGCAAAACAGTCATGTGGAATCTTTTGTTTTTTTTTTTAAAAATAATTCTTCAAGAGCTGCTGTCTTTCGACAGGCAGAAAGTCCTTAAGTGTATTTGTCACTATAGAGAGTGAATGGGATTCTGAAGTCTTTAATGTGGCTCTGTAAATGTAAGCCTTGTTTTTTAATCACAGCATTTCTGCAAAAATGAACTCCTGCATCCACATCCCTCCCCTCTTCTTTCTTTTGGAGTCTTAGATCTCAGCTAAGCATTTGAACAGTCATCGCTAAGTGTTTCCACATTGGGGAACTAGGAGAGCTTGGCTGGATAGAATTCTGATTTTCATAGGAGGGAATTAGTTTTCCTTTTTCTGCTTTAGAAGTTGTATACTATACTTGCTATTTGGGCTGAACTGACTTGAAAAGTCAAACAGAAATGAGTCTAGCTACTAAATTTAGAGAACTGATTCATAATTTCTTGGTCTAATACAGTGGGCAGTCTTGTCATTGACCAATTCGTTATTTCTATGTTTGCCAAACTGGAATGAAATCCAAGGCTGCTGTTTAACCCTCCATAGCTCTGGAAATTCATTTCTACTTATCCTGCTCATTTCCAAAGATAACATGTATCCAGAGAGCCTGTGAGGTCCTGGCTTTGATGAGGCAAACTTCCTCCATGCCTCTGGAAGTCTTTCACATTTCACACATTGTCTTATTTCTTGTTCTTTTCCAGTTAACAAGCATGTTTTTATTTAAGTCAGGCTTTAACTCTCCTCTAACATTTTCTGTGACCCTTTTCAAGGGAGATTTAAAATATGTGGGAAACTACTTTTTGCATAGATGTTCTTTTGTCTTAAATACATGCTCATGTGATTTCCTATTTGCCATTTGGAGTAACAGTTATTCAAAGAGCATTACCTAAATTCCATTATTAAAAGAAAAACTTATGCCCCCCATCTGCTCCCTCACCCCTTATCATTATTTTTGAAGCTCTCGAAATGCCTGTCTTGCTTAAAGAATCATAAGACTATGGAGGTGGACTGCACTTGGCATATTGTTCACTATTCCATGAATTTATAGACTATTTGTTATTTCTCTGGCTCATCCAGAAGATGTTGTCATCCTTTAAAACTGCAATTAGCATTATTATAAAATTGGCTGATGGAAAAAGATCTATTAAAGTTACATGTATTTTGGATTTAATGTTGCTCTGCCTAAGGATGTTAGGGTTTATCAAATCCTGCTTTACCTGGATATACAGGGAGGAAAATTGAGGAGAAATGTTTTTTTTTTCTCTCATTAATAAGTGAAAGAACCTCAATGTGAAGAATTTTAAAAAGTCAAAAGCACAGATGGTTCCTGGGGGTAATTTGCAAGGAAACTGCATGGGCATAATATAGGCAGGGGAGACTTAGGGAAATTATTGGGATAATTCAGTTTCTTTATCTGTCTGAGCCAGTTAGAAAAAAAATGAGGTTTTTGGATGTCAGAATTACCTGCTGGAATTGTTCATGCCCTTTTCAGAATAAAAAACATTGAAAGGAAGAAATTAAATTTCTCGTATGCGTTAAGAAAATAAACAAAATGAGATATACTGGGGAAAGTAACAGGACACTTTCAGGCTGTGAACCTCGGGTGGTTTCCTGGCCAAGGCCCGTGGCTTGGAGTTTTCCCTCTTTCTTCTTCTCTCCTCCTTTCTACTTTACTTTCCTCCCTCTCTTCCTCCTCTTTCTTTTTCTTTTATTTGCATACCCAGCAGTGCAGACCTCTCCTTCTTTTGGTCCTTCTATCCACTAGGGTCAAGTCTTTCAAGATAAGTGAATATAATGCCACTAAATCTGTAAACTTGTGATTTATATGTCATTCTTCTCTGGGAGCCCGCATTGTCATTGGTTTTTTAAAAAATAAAAGCCTCGGCAGGGCGTGGTGGCTCACACCTGTAATCCCAGCACTTTGGGAGGCCGAGGCAGGTGGATCACCTGAGGTCAGCAGTTGAAGACCAGCCTGGCCAACATGGTGAAACCCCATCTCTACTAAAAAATACAAAAACTAGCCAGACATGGTGGCGGGTGCCTGTAATTCCAACCTTGGGAGGCTGAGGCCGGAGAATTGCTTGAACCTTTGAGGTGGAGGTTGTAATGAGCCGAGATTGAGCCACTGCACTCCAGCCTGGGCAACAGAGCAAGACTGTGTCTTAAAAAATAAAAAAATAAAAACAAAACAAAATAAAAGCCTCAGAATGTTGTCCTCTGGCCCGTGAACTTGCTGAAGTAGTATTACCTATTGTATCCCCCAGGCTGTGTTGCTGTCTAGCTTGTGAATAAGGCAAATTCCGTATTATGGAGGAGTGGGCTGTGTGGAAAGACATGGAAGCCAAAGACAGATTTTTTTTATTTTTATTTTTATTTTTTTGAGACAGAGTCTTGCTCTGTCCCCAGGCGCCAGACTTGAGTACAGTGGTGCGATCTCGGCTCACTGCAACCTCCGCCTCCTGGGTTCAAGCACTTCTTCTGCCTCAGCCTCCTGAGGAGCTGGGACTACAGGCGCATGCCACCATGCCCAGCTAATTTTTGTATTTTTAGTAGAGGCGGGATTTCACCATTTTGGCCAGGATGGTCTCGATCTCTTGACCTTGTGATCCACCTGCCTTGGCCTCCCAAAGTGCTGGGATTACAGGCATGAGCCACTGCGCCCGGCCAACAGATTTTTTTATATGACGAGTTATACAACTTGAAGCTAAGTACTTAGTTTGTAAGTGCTTGTCTGTAAAATAAGAATGATATCTAGTTCAAAGACATGCGAGAATTTCAAATTCTCCTATGTAAGATGCTTTATATATTGCTTGGTATACTTGATAGGTCCTCAAGAAATGCTTCTTTTCTGCTAGGTCTCTAGTAATTAGAATTTTGGATGACTAAATTAATGTTCAACTGATTTTTTGAGCAATTACTATGTAAGGCTTTTCTAAGTCCTGAGAGAGGTAAGGCATGAATGGTAGGCAGCATTTGCATGCACAGGCACTATTTTAAGCCACGTATACATTTTATCTGGCTTAGTCTTCCATACACAGCTATGATATACACACCATGATTATTTCCAGTTTATTGATAAAGAAATATTATAGACGGTTGATTTATCTGAGACTGCACAGCTAGTAAGTTGTACAGTTGGCTGAGGCAAAAATAGAGAAACTGATGAATGTGATACAAGGCATAACATGGTATTTATTTTTAAAAAGGGTGTACATGACTAGATGATTGAGAAGAGAAAGCAATTGTATTTGGTTTGGGTATGAAAATGAGGACAGGCTTCAGGGAGAAGATGTCATTTAAGCTGGGCATAGAAGGAATTGAGTGTGTTGCGGAGAGGCAGACATGGAAGCCAAAGAGAGAAGAATGTGGTAGCCATGGAGACAGGAACGCCTGGGTGCTGCCTCAGAGCAGCAGATCGCTTCCTTGGTTTTCTGAAGAATACTGGGCATGTAATAACCAATCCCAGAAACTACCCCTGGATCCTGAGCTGGTGCTGGGATCCCAGACCTGAGGTGGGGTTTGGGGTGAGGCTTCCCCTGCCCAGCGTTGCCGCGTGGCAGTGGTGGAGGCTGAACATCAACAGAGAAGTGAAATCAGAAGGCAGGTGACTAATCCTAATGAAAGCTATGGATCTGAGTGTAGAGGAGCAGAAGGTGGCAGCACAGGATGAGGGAGGATGTTTAAAATGATGGTTAAGGAGGAAGCCTGGAGATGTGTCTGAGCCCCAGATGGTCTCCACTGTGCCTTTTTAATAGCTGCTGGTCACTCTGGATGTGGGTGAGGAGCAGCTTATTAAGTGTTCTCTTCGTAGTATTGAAAGGAAGTAGGAGACAAAAGCCTGGATGGGGAACCTGAGGTGGGGGTGTCGTACACATGAAACCTACCTGCCAGTGGAAGGATTTGATAGGCTGTTGAAAGTTTTTTTCTGGGGTTGGGGCTGAAATAGTGACATAATGGGGATTACATTTGAGGAAGGTGGATCTGCCATTTGTGTGGGGATGGATAAGGTCATTTAGACTTTAGGGAGGGCATTTGTGTTGGTGCCTTTACACCTTGGGGTGGAGTTTGTAAGACTTTGCAATTGATTCAATTGGGAGTCTGGGAAATGAGGAAGCAGTTAAAAATGACCTTAATGTCTTTAATAGTGTTTCTTCATGCATTAGATATGTGTTTCTTCATGTATTAGATATGTGTTTCTTCATGTATTAGATATGTGTTTCTTCATGTATTAGATACCGGATGTAGAATGCCGAGCACAACTGTGTGAGTAGATAGGTGAGGGGGAAGTAGAGTGAGAGTGGCTCTTGGATTTCGAACCCGGGTCATGGGGAAACTGCTGTGACATTTTCTAAAACAGGAGTCGGCTTAGAAGCCTTGAAGATGCATTTTGTTTTGATGAGTTTAGTTTGAGGTTGATCACAGCAAGTGATCAGTCATAAAATTAGACATCTTGGACAGAGATTGGGGATGTCAACAGATAGAAAGTGGGTTGGAAAACAAAGAATGGGTCGGATGCAGTGGCTCATGTCTGTAATCCCAGCATTTTGGGAGGCTGAGGTGGGGGGATCACTTGAGGTCTCAGGAGTTTGAGACCAGCCTGCCAACATGGTGAAACCCCATCTCTAATAAAAAATACAAAAACCAGCCAGATGTGGTGGTACTCGCATGTAGTCTCCCAGCTACTCTGTGGGCTGACGCAGGAGAATTGCTCGAATCCGGGAGATGGAGGAAGTTGCAATGAGCTGAGGTCGCACCACTGCACTCCAGCCTGGGCGACCGAGCCAGAAACCATCTAAATAAATAAATAAATAAATAAAGCCAGACTCTGTCTCAATAAATTATAAAATAAAATAATGGGTGACATTCAAGGGAAGCAGGTAGAGGATAGGGCCTTGTGAGCGAAGCTTAAATTTTAGGGGGCAAAGGAAGATGCTGCAGAATGTGGAGGAATCAGTATAACTTATATTTTTCTACCTACCTGTTTTCTGAGGCAGTTTGTTTCCTTTATGGCTTTAGAACAAGGTTTCTTAACCTTAGCACTACATATGCATTTGGGACCAGTTGACTGTCATGTCGTAGGTCTGTCCCGTGTGTTGTATGATGCTGAGTGGCACCCCTGCTCCCTGCCCACTGGATGCCAGTGGTAACAATGAGTAACACTTCCTCCTGCCAATTGTGTCAACCAAAAATGTCTGTAGACTACTAAATATACCCTGGGAGGCAGTCATCCATAGTTGAGCCCCACTGGTTTAGGGGTGATGATTTTGTAGCTTTCTTTCTTTCTTTTTTCTTCCCATGTATATCCTGCCCAAACCACAACCAGGGAGGAATTGGAGGCAGACAGTGCCAACAGAAGGGCTGAGCCTTCATTTGGCTGCAAGCAGTTTGTGACTCAGTCTCAATAAAGTTAGGTGTAGGAAGATGTTGGGAATTATCCTATGAAACAGTTTCCTGTACTAGGAGAAGTGTGAACTTGTAAGACTACTTCATTTTAGCTCTCAACAGGCCTGGGCCTGTGACATGAAGCATTTATGGACATTGGTGTGGGGTGGAGTGGAGGGAATTTTAGCTCTGGAAGTTTGGGGAATTTATCAGTTTCAAAAGTATTATTTTACAGAAGTTCTATGTAGTTCTTCAATGCTTTTAGGAGAAGCTATTAATTTAAATGTGTCCTGTCAAACAAAACAGATGTATGTCCTAATAAGTTCCCTAAAAGTTCACGTTGAACATCTCACCCTCCAAATGAAGTGACAGAGGCGATGTACAGTGGTCTCTGCCGGTACTCCTCGAAACTGTCAAGGTCATCAAAAACAAGGATAGTCGGGGACACCGTCACGACCAAAAACATCCTGAGGCTCCATGACAGCTAAAGGTGACAAGGCATCCTGGATGGGATCCCGGGACTGAAAAAGAACATGAAGTATCAACTGAGGAAAGGTGAACAAAGCACAGACTTTAGCTAATTACAAGGTATCCGTATTGGCTCATTAATTGTAATGAACACACCATTCTACTGTAAGATAATAATAGGGGAAACTAGATGCAGCATATGTGGGAATTCTCTGCACTCTAGTCTCATTTTTTCCATGCATCTGAAACTATTTTACAACAAAAAGTGTATTTTTTAAAAAGTCAAAGAGGAAGGAATGAGAGAGTAGAACCTGGCCAAATTCATTCTGGCAGCAACTGTCTGTCCTGGCACCTTCCTACCCTCGCTTTCCTGCCTTCGTGGACTAGTAAACATCACCCAAGACCTTGAAGGCAGAATTCAGTTGAGGTCTCCATTTGCTTCTGTGAAGGCAAAGTACCGGCATACTGCCTTTTCACCTGGTAGATGCCCATGAGTTACTTGAGTTGAATTGAAATCCCACCTGTCTTTTATGCTTGAAGAATTCTTCCTTTTTGATCTTGAAAGGGGAAGGAAGAAGTACTTGGAGGCAAAAAGCTTTATTCTGTGCAAGATATCAAAGAATAAGTTCATGAGTATGTCAGTGGCATTCACAGTATCATTTGACAT
This sequence comes from Cebus imitator, assembly GCF_001604975.1. Classification (NCBI taxonomy): domain Eukaryota; kingdom Metazoa; phylum Chordata; class Mammalia; order Primates; family Cebidae; genus Cebus; species Cebus imitator. Next base: position 3,012,527 of record NW_016107342.1, on the reverse strand, counting down.
CTTTATTTAGAGATTGGCCATGGATTTAGGGGTGCTTGTTAGGTCAGTGGAGGGGAGGCTGTTGATTCAGATTGGGTCTTTTCCCCCGTTTCTTAGAATTCCTCTCCTGCCTTTGAGCCTAAAGTTCATTTCTGACAAGTGCTTGATGAAGTGATTAAATTGACCAAAAATAGAAAGGCAGAGGAAAAACTGAACTATTTTTAGGTAGTTTCAGATGTTGTGTTTAATCTTTTAAAAGCCCATAAATGCTAAGGGTTGTTCTCATTTGTAAATAGTCATGAAACAAAAAGATATGAACAGGTGTGCTCTAAGTCAGAGGGCGGGTGCGAGGGGAGCCTGCATGAACTGTCTTTCCTCAGCAGGCCGGGCACATTCCCTGGTGTTTTTGGGGAACGGCATTCAGGATCCTTTCTCTCTTGGGAAAGAGCAGAAAGTGCCTATCAACCTCTGGTTACTGAATAAAACTAGCCTACCCTCTGAGTGTGGCCCAGCTCTTCACAGGAGCAAATGGAGACCTCAACTGAATTCTGCCTTCAAGGTCTTGGGTGATGTTTACTAGTCCACGAAGGCAGGAAAGCGAGGGTAGGAAGGTGCCAGGACAGACAGTTGCTGCCAGAATGAATTTGGCCAGGTTCTGCTCTCCCTTGCACACAGCTCTCTCATTCCTTCCTCTTTGACTTTTTAAAAAATAAACTTTTTGTTGTAGAATAGTTTCAGATGCATGGAAAAAATGAGACTAGAGTGCAGAGAATTCCCACATACGCTGCATCTAGTTTCCCCTATTATTATCTTACATTAGAATGGTGTGTTCGTTACAATTAATGAGCCAATATGGATACCTTGTAATTAGCTAAAGTCTGTGCTGTGTTCACCTTTCCTCAGTTGATACTTCATGTTCTTTTTCAGTCCCGGGATCCCATCCAGGATGCCTTGTCACCTTTAGTTGTCATGGAGCCTCAGGATGTTTTTGGTCGTGACAGTGTCCCCGACTTTCCTTGTTTTCGATGACCTTGACAGTTTTGAGGAGTACCGGTCAGGTGTTTTGTAGAATGCCCCTCAACTGAGATTTGTCTGTTTTCTGTGGCGATTAAACTGGGGTTATGGGTTTCGAGGGGGAAGATGACAGAGGTAAAGTGCCATTTCCATCACACATCAATGTGACTTATCACATGCTGACCCTGATCACTTGGCGGAGGTAGCGTTTGCCAAGTTTCTCTACTGTAAACTGTAAAAAAGAAAAAAGCCCCACAAAACTGTAAAACAACAACAAAAAACCCAAACAGCTCTTTGTGTGCTGTCCTCTTTGGAAGGATGTCACTGTGTACAGTGTACACTTGAGGAGTGGGATGTTGAGAGAGGAGGGTCTATGTAAATTATTTGGAAATCTTCTGCATGGAAGATTTGTCTTTTCTTCACCATTTGCTTATTCAGTCATTTGTATCAGTGTGGACTCAGGGGTGTTGATTTTATCCTTTGGGTTAGAATCTAATACTGCTTTATTTTGTTTGAATTGTTTCAGCTTTGGCCATTGGGAACTCTCCTCACTTGGCTTCTGTGTCCCTTTATTGGCATACATTCATTGTTGTTGGGTTTTTTTTTTTTTTAAAGTACTTCCTTTCTGGCACTCTAGAGTACATCTGTGACTTTTTGTAATGCTTTCAGCCCAGTGTTGGAGTAGTGACAGATCACATAGTTGGTGGCCTGAAAGCTAAGGTTTTGGTCTCAGCTCTGCTGGCCAATTCACCTCACATTTGTGATGCTGTTGTCTCTAAAATGACCTTTAGGTAACAGGACCGTAAGAAATAAATGTAGGGCCGGGTGCAGTGGCTCATGCCTGTAATCCCAGTACTTTGGGAGGCCCAGGCAGGTGGATCACAAGGTCAAGAGATTGAGACCATCCTGGCCAACATGGTGAAACCCCGTCTTGTCTCTACTAAAAATACAAAAAATTAGCTCAATGTGGTGGTACGCCCCTGTAGTCCCAGCTACTTGGGAGGCTGAGGCAGAATTGCTTGAACCCAGGAGGTGGAGTTTGCAGTGAGCCAAGATTTCACCACTGCACTCCAGCCTGGCGACAGAGGAAGACTCTACCTCAAAAAAAAAAAGAGAAATAAATGTAAAAGGGCTTTGCACACATTGATTATCAATCTATGACCCCCTTTTTTTTGGACCTTGAAACACATCTTCAGACTTCCTTCTCTGGGTCTTCCTACAGCCCCAGCACATGTTTAGTGAATGAATTAATGCATGTTCAATGAATGCAACTCTTACTACTGTGTGTCATCAGTTTATTCAATTAAATACATATCAATGAACAAGCTTTTTCTTTCCTACATAAACATTTTGTGTTTTAGTTATCTTGTATTGCCTCACATCCCATAGCGTGGCAGTGGCTCACAGGTACTTAACAGAGAAAGGGGAGACCAAGCTGAATTTAAATAGAAAAAACAATGAATATGCATGAGCTTTGGGAATAGTGTCATTTTCTCTTTCTTCCTACAACTTCAGCCCTCAGATTACTCGTAATGGGGTGCTTATGTCATCTGATTGCCAATGATGGATGAGTGAGTAAGTGAATGCATGTTTTGAGTGCCATGGAATTCTGATGCAGGTAAGGGATTCAGAACGATTATCTTTAGATTAATTTTTCTGCAGAGTTCTCTGGCAGGGTTCTATTCAAAAATTGGTGGTGGTGGTAGTGACAGTGGCAGCAGCATTAAACACAACAAAGGCGGAACAGATCCTTATTTGCATCATTCAATCCAGTGGGTGTGGTTAGCTACTGTCCTAGAGTGGGTATGGAATAAACTACATATATAAAATTTGTTTTGAAAAGAGGAGAATGAGATGGTCACATGTGGCATTTTCTCACAAATGTCAAAATAACATGAGATGGAGAACACTGTGTGTTGATATCTATCTACAAGTTGAGTTTTGGCATAATGATAAGCAGATCCTCTCTACAGTAGGCCCTGAGTACTGCAGGCTGCTGCTTATCATCTTCCTCTAGTTTGAAAAATTGACAGGGGTTCTTACCAGTCTTTGTTAATTCCTGTTTGTGGAAAGAATAGTTGGTAATGGCACATCTGCATTCTGACATGTTGAGAGAGAAAGGTTACCTGCTTGGGAACAGATGATGAGGCTGTAAATTGTTGATGGTCTTATTGGCATGGGGAGGTTGTTTTGTCCATGGCATCTAGCTGCTTGTATGGACTCTGGGGTTCTAGAAATACATTTTTACTCCTTTGGCTATAATGAGCTGGTTATTATTATTAACTAGAAGGCTGGATTAGAAAGACTTGGGAAGCAAAGATCCTTCTGACATTAATCACATCTTCCTTTTTGGTCTTTTTTGGAGCAGATTTTTCCTCTGTGCTCTCTAGGAAGCTGATGTGGTTCCTGTCCTCCAACTGACCAGTACCTAGAATGTCAACAGAATGACTCATGTCCCCAACATCCTGTCCTTGTTCTGGAGAAAGGGAACTGTTTGCTTTTGGAAAACACAGTGCTTACCTCTGGAAAAACCCCAAAGCAAGCATTGCTTCAACACAGAGTTTTCCTTAAAACTCTTGTGATAGCCAGGTGTGGTGGCTCACGCCGATAATCCCAGCACTTTGGGAGGCCGAGACAGGTGGATCACGAGGTCAAGAGATCGAGACCATCCTGGTCAACATGGTGAAACCCCGTCTCTACTAAAAATACAAAAATTAGCTGGGCATGGTGGCGCGCACCTGTAGACTCAGCTACTCGGGAGGCTGAGGCAGGAGAATTGCTTGAACCCAGGAGGCGCAGGTTGCAGTGAGCTGAGATCGCGCCATTGCACTCCAGCCTGGGTAACGAGTGGAATTCCGTCTCAAAAAAAAAAAAAAAAAAAACCTCTGTGATATTTTGTGATTTCTTTTATTCCTGTGACTTTTTATGATGAATGTGTTGGTTTTCCTCTGTCTACTTTGCATGCCACGTGATTGAGAATTTGGGAGGTTTAGGTGTTGGAAAGCACCCTGGAGACCAACTAGTCCAATTCCTTTTTATGGTTTTAGAAACAAAGACCAAGTTGAAGTGACTTGAGATCCAGAAGCTGGTAAGCGATAATCAGGACTAATTATTACCTGGGTCTCCTGATTCCTGGTTCTCTGTCTTTGATTTTATGGTTTGCAGTAGGATTTTGAACAATTCACTGGGCTGCCTTATTGGAAGTTCCATCTATGTAGAATGGTATTGATATGGGTGGATATTTAAAACTACATACATTATAACATAGTAAAATCTTCAAGAATACATGATATACATGGGGTTGTTATCCAGAAGCTAAGGGGACGCAGAAGAGTAGAAATTCTTCTGAGTTTCAGGACATTTTGTTATAATTTGGCCTTAAGACAGATTTTGGGCCAGTTATATATCTCTTGTGACTACTCAAAAGGAGGCTGGATTAGATTAGTATTTCTTTTGTTGCTTCAGGCTCTGAAATGTTATGATTCCCTATGTCTATAAATGTATGCTGCATATTTTTTTTCCTTCAGTAATACAGGATGTCTGTAATGTGGATAAATCCTTATCCTTTAATTTCAGTTTTATAGAACATGAGTTTCATGTAGTTTACATTGTTGTTTTTCTTGTCAAAGAGGGAACTGAGATAGTTATCTGCTGTGTTCAGTAGCATCCTGAGGGAAGAGAGAGAGGTATAGCGTAAGCTTGCTCTTGAGCAAAACATTAGCACTCTGTTAGGTGTTAACAGTAGAGAAAAGAATCCCAGGAAGAGGAGGAAAGAGATTGGTGTGTGGGAGCTATGGCCCATCATTTTATTATGGACTTCTTTCCCTTTTGAGTGACTTAAATGATGTGACTGAAGATATTTGAGGCTGGGTGTGGTGGCTCTAGCCTGTAATCCCAGCACTTTGGGAGGCCGAGGCGGGCAGATCATGACGTCAGGAGATCAAGACCATCCTGGCTAATGTGATGAAACCCCGTCTCTACTAAAAATACAAAAAAATAGCTGGGCATGGTGCTGGGTGCCTGTAATCCCAGCTGCTAGGGAGGCCGAGGCAGGAGAATTGCTTGAACCTGGTAGGCGGAGGTGGCAGCAAGCTGAGATGGTGTCACTGCACTGCAGCCTGGGTGACAGAGCGAGACTCTGTCTTGAAAAAAAAAAAAAAAAAGATATTTGATAGCTCCACCAAGATGGTAGTCTCAATTCCTTCTACAGCCCACACTTTCTCCTCCTAGATTTGAATTGTTACGATGGTAGTGTAATTTTTGACAAATGGTGTTGCGTGGAGGTATAACTTTTATCTGAGTTGAGTCATTGCTTTTGGCATTATCATCTCCATTTTACAGATGAGCACATTTAATCTGAGAGAATTTAGGTTACTTGCCCTTAATCCTATAGCTGGCATAGGAATCTGAAACCTGTCTTTCTGGCTTCAGAGTTCCTACTCTTAACTATATGACCTTCCAGGTACCACATACTATTCCACTTTAAGTCTGAGATGTTACATTTACATTTTGTTCTTACTGGTTTAGAAAAGTTTATTGTTTTCATTTTTTCATATTACTTCCTGGTGCCTGGCATAGGACTATCATAGAAACATTTGTGTAAATGATTTAAAGGTGGTGAATGTGAGGAACTGGGATAAAAAAGCCTTCTAAGTCACTCAGACTTACTCATCCTGGCCCTGTCACTTTGTAATCTTGAGGGGAAAGATTAACTTCTCTAAGCATCAGTTTTCTCACCTGAAAAAGTCAGGAAAATATTATTTTCCATACTGGATTGTTGTGACAATTAGAGCACCTGAAAACTCTTTGCATAGTGCTTAGTGCATAAAAGGTAATTAATGCGAGTTTGCCATTATACCTATGTTGATATTAAATTAACATCTTAAAGAACTCTAAAATATTTTCACTTTCTGTTCCCCCCTGCCCCCCAGGCTTGAGAATGTCATTTCCTCTGAATGTCTGACACCCTCAGGGAGTTCTAGTAATAGAGTGAACTTAACATCAGTGGAGCATGAGGACTTACTATTAGCAGATATCATTTTTGTTTCCTTTTTCTTTTTTTTTTAAGATAACAGTCATTCAGGGGAAACTCTTCCAGCCCTGGGCACTGTAGGGTGTCAGCGTCTGCCTTTCTGCCTGCTCCTGACAGCGCCTCCCTTCAGGGTCATGGATGCAGCTCTTCAGGCCTGCCTCCTCCTGCTTGCATTTCCTGATTCACTGGAAAATTCCCCACATCTTTTCATCTGCTCAATTGTGTCCCAGTAGCTAGAGTGCTTCGTGCATTAAATGGAGAGGAACCTATGCGTCTTCTCTTGCTTTTCAGCCTTTTGGCTGAATTTTGAATTTTTATCAGCCCCATTAAGTCTGTTGGCTCTGCCTGCTGCTGTACCAAGCCCTCTTTCCAGTGTTCATAAACCAATAAGAGTACAATTTCATGGCCGGAATCAGGCTTGTTTGTTGGTTTCATCTTAATTAGAAACAAACCTCTTTATCCTCCCTTTTTTTCATCTTCCAGGGAGAAATGGATTTTCTAGGCAGAGCAAATTTATCACAGTGGTGTCTAATAAAATGCAATCACCAGTGCAGTACCTGGCACATAGTAGGTACTCAGTAGATGAAAGAAACAGCTCCTGTAGCTCTTCCAAGAAGATACCCAGCATTTTGTGCAGGTGGTGGGGTGGGGGTGTGGAGGGGGTTGCTGTTGAAGGATCTGTTTGTACAGGATGAGAATTAGCTTAAATAACTTGGGTTGGAAAAATCAGTTTGCCTTCTGAGTGACACTTGGGGGCTGGAAAGTGGCAGAGAACAGGGTTAGAGAATTTCTCTGGTAGGTGGGTTAGTGTTGTTCCCAGTTCAGAATAAGGTACATATTTGAAAGTTACTCAACACAGAACCTTGGATTCTGCCTGCAGAGTAACAGATATTGAGTAGTTGTGATACGTAATCATATGTAGCACTTAGGTCTTTTTATCTTCAAAGAACGTTTTTTAAAAAAACACTTTTAAACACGAGGAATTCTATTTTGTATTCTTTAGCACAGCCATAATGTTCTCATCCTTGTCTTTGTCATATTATGTTTCTTAGGACAAGTGAGTAAGCTTTGTCAATTGGTTTATAAAACATTTATGGATTTAAAGCCTCTGTGGAGTGAGAATTGAAATGACAATATCTGGGGCTTCATATTTGCTGGCAAACTGCTGGCTTAGCATTTTTTCCCCTGCGTCTGTTTTTTTTCAAGCTATAGCAGAGATTAAGTGAAATTTAGGAATTGTGTATGAGATTTTGTTTTTCCTTGAAATACAGATGCTCCTAGACTTATGATGGGCTTTTTTTTTTTCCTGATAAACTCATTGTAAGTTGAAAATATTATAAGTCAAAAATGCATTTAATATAGCTACCCTGTGAAACATCCTAGCCTAGACTACCTTAAACATGCTCAGAACACTGACATTAGCCTACAGTTGCCAAAACCATGTAATTCAAAGCCTATTATAATAAAAGTGTTGAATGTCTCATGTAATTTATTGAATACTGTACTGAAATTGATAAAAACAGAATGATTGTATGGGTACTAGAAGTACAGTTTCTACTGACTGTATATCACTTTTGTACCATTGTAAAATTGAAAAATTTTAAGTTAGGGACCGTCTGTAGTTCTGTCAGCATGGGTGAATTGCTTGCTGTGCAGTGCATTGATTTCTAAAGTCAATCTTTAGCAGATACTTTAAAATAACAAACAACTGGAAGTTTCCTGGTTAAGAGGGAAGAAGGGTTTGCAATTGGCTTCATAAATTTCTTCTCAGGTTTTTAAAGTCATGAGTCAAAAATCTTTGATGCAGTGCTTGTAGTTGCATCCTTTCCTTCCTTACCCCATGTTTCATTTATATAACAAGATACTAAGACGCTCCAAACAAATAGACGTTATAATTCCAAATGATTATCTCAAATCCGACTGCCACATGCAAGGCTTAAAAAAAATTCTCAATAGCTGTGAGGAATTAGAAAAATGGCAGCTGGCAAAACTGCCTTCAGTATAAAGGTGTTAAGACACCACTTACTCTTTATATAAAGCAATGGTTTTTTTGGTGAGGATATGGAGAAAGGTAATAAAATCATTCTCTGCTGCAGGTAAAACTATATAGTTTGAGAGTCCTCTTCTGCCCCCCAGCTTTTTTCAGAAGTTTAAAAAAGAGGTCAGGAGCAGAGTTAGTTTCTCTGACTGGGGGAAGTTAAGGAAAGGAGTGTGATTGAGGTCATGGAGGCATGGTGGAGCATTTCACAGTCTTGGGGATAAGTTTCCCATTTGATATGGGATATAATTGAGAGCCACATCAAATAGAGTTGCCATCAACATAGCTGCTAATGGTGACTCTGGGTACCAGAGGACATGGCATAGTAGTGCAGTTATGCAGTAATTGGACCCTGATTAACAATGATGCTGATGATGGTATTGATACTTTATGGAAAACTTTGTGTTTTCCCCCATTTAATCCTCACAGTCACCATTTTCAGATGATAGCTCGGAGTAGTGGATAATTTTCCCAGGGTTATATTGCTTAGGGGTGGAGCTGGGATTTGAAACCATGATGTAATACTGCACCTGGTGGATATAGTCAGGGTTATCAAAATAAAGGAAAATTGACCCAAAGATAATTTCAGAGACAGAAACAATAATAGCTTGTAATAGTCTAGGTGTATGAACTTGAAACAAAATGAGTAGGAAAAAGACTTTTTTTTTTTTTTTTTTTTGAGATGGAGTCTCGCTTTGTAGCCCAAGCTGGATTGCAGTGGTGCGGTCTCAGCTCAGTGCAACCTCCGCCTCCTGGTCCCAGTTCAAGCAATTCTCCTACCTCAGCCTCCCAAGTAGCTGGGATTACATGCACGAGCCACCAGGCCCGCTAATTTTTGTATTTTTAGTAGGGACAGGGTTTTACCATGTTGGCCAGGTGGGTCTTGAATTCCTGACCTCATGATCCACCCACCTTGGACTCCCAAAGTCCTGGGATTACAGGCGTGAGCCACTGCACTCGGCTGGAAAAAGATGGTTTTTAAGTGACAGTTCTGGAAAAGAAGCAATGGGGGTGGCAGGAATGAACAGTACAGCTCTGTCTCAATCATGTTGATGGACTCTTCTTCCTAGAGAACAGCCAATAGCCTTTCATTGGTGTTGATTTCATCTTTCAGCCTTCAGAAAACAGCTGTCACTCCAAGTGCTTGCTGTCGATGTGGAACATAGGTTGTGAACACGGTGCCTTTGTGCCAGGCTCTAGTCACATGTACAGGTGTTGACTCTAGCAGCAGACCAGTACCTACTCCCAGGGGAGTTCTGATTCACACATCACATCATCACATTGTGATTGACGTCTCATCACAGCAGTACAGTGATAGTCATTGATTGACAAGACCTTCTCTGGGAAGGACTACATGTATTCTGATTTCTCTAGGTCAGACCTTTAGAACCAGAAGGGGAAGTTCATTCATAGTCAGAATTCTTGCTGAGTGAACTTAGTATTCTGAAAGCTATTGTGCCAAGGCCCCAGGATTCTCAGACCTGACTCAGCAACATGTAACTGATCTGATTTCTCACTGACTCGGGAGGAATGCTAGCTAAATCTTGAATTTGGTACTGTGACTTCAATAGTGGACGCGTCAAGGGGCTTACACCTGGTAGGCCAAGCACAGGCAGACATTGGTGGGGTGGGGGCGAAGGGGTGGCTTGCTTAAATCTTTTTGCCCCCTTAATATAAGCTTCTTATTTTTCTGGATAAAAAGTGAATCCTGTCCCCATGAAGGATTACTTGATGAATAAGACCCCCGTTGGGAGAGAAATATAAATGTGAGCAGAGTGGCCTTATGGCAGCTTGCTGACTTCCCAGAGGGGTCATTGTGGGAGGAGAGCCCTACTAGTTCCCTTGCCCCAAATTATTTCCCCTATGTGCTTGCTACAGAATGACTAAGTGTACTGGTAGCTGTTAATTAATTCTAGTTAAAGAAGAGCAAGCCACCTGGTCTGTGAATTACTTAGAGCAATATTCTTTAAAAGAAACATCCTCCTTTTCCTCCCTCTTTGTCCCCCAGCAAAATATTTCCTATTAGGAAAAACATATGAAGGCGTTGATTAGTTTTCAGTTCCTTCCCTAAGGGATATTCAGCTAAATATGCTGTCCTGAGAGAATTTGATAGAAGCAGATAAGATTTTTGATAAGAGTTGAAGAGAAATTCTGAAAAGGGAAAGTTAATTATACTCCATATTAAAAGCCCAAACAGCAGGTATAATTGTTACTGTGTTGAGGGTGTGTGTTTCAGTGAAGTGGTGTGTATTCTACATACCACCAGTGGGAGGAAGACTGCTGAAAAAAGAGAAGTAGATGCTTGCTCAAGACAGGAAATATACCACTTCCCTTAGGAATCTGCCCTTAGGCCATCTTTGCTTATGTTATCCATGCATTTCATTGGCAGTACTCTTCTGGAGTGAGAAGTTGGTCCTAAAATTCACTCCCCCATCTCCTTCCTAAGGGAAAGTTAACCCACTTTGAGCTAAGAGCCAGCAGCTATTTTTGCCCATCACTGTAAGTAGGATTACAGCTTACCTTAAATATTGGGGAAAAGGCCTGATCATTTGCTCATTCTGCTAGCTAGGGCTGGGTCGCTGTCTCTAGCTCCACTTCCGTTTCATTCCCATTAAATCTCAGCAAATTCCTAGCACTCTGAACAGTATTTTACTTGAATGACTTCCATGTGGCCAGACTTCTGGGAGCTGAGCACATGGTACCCTTTATTGGCTGCCATAAGATAACCTTAGTACCCTTTGGACATTCAGCTTTCCTTTCAGGTTATAGCTAATTTTCTGATGAACATTTAAGTGGGCAGGGCTGTGTGTGAGCCCTACTGTGTAGCTTTTGTGATTCGGGGAGGTGTGACCCCATTTTGGTATTCCCATAGCTGAGATCATAAAAGCATCCCAAATGTCATTTGGAAGCCAAATGGTAGGTTACAAACTCATTTTGGGTTCATCTCCCTCTCCCTAAGGTTTTGTAGCCAGTACTGCTTCATCTCCTTGAGTGCTGCTAACTATAAACTTTCATTTCCTTTCCTGTGTTATCACTCATTAAAGCCTTCTCTGTTTGACCTGTATAAATGAGACTGGTTTTGCCTCTTAGTATATTGTCTTTGAGCACTTGGCAGGTGGCATTTGGAGCCAGAGCATGGTGAAGGTTATCCTTGTGTATGGTTTTTATTAGCTAAAGGAGAGGCACAGAAAGAATAGCAAAAGATGGACTTTTTCCCTATGGTACGAGGAAAAAGGATAAAAAATGTGCAGTTTATGTATGAATCTTGTTGGAATGCCCTTTAGAGCGAATATTTTCTGATTCTGTCTCTTCTCCCTTCCGGCTTATGTTTTCACTTCCTTTCCTCTGTACATGATATATACATTAATTAGAAAAAAATGGAAACAGGGCCGGGTACAGTGACTCATGCTTATAATCCCAGCACTTTGGGAGCAGAGGTGGACATATCACTTGAGCTCAGGCAGTCATTGAAGACCAGCCTGGGCAACATAGCAAGACCTCATCTCTACAAAAAAATACAAAAATTAGCCAGGCGTGGTTGTGTGCACCTGTAATCCCAGCTACTTGGGAGGCTGAGGTTGGAGGATCTCTTGAGCTCAGCAGGTGGAGACTGCAGTGAGCCATGATAGGGCTTCTGTACCCCAACCTGGGTGACAGAGCAAGATCCTGTCTCAGAAAAAAAAAAAAAGCTAAACTAAAATGGAAACTTACTTTCACATCTTTTCTTCACCAAGTACTCAAGTATTTGTGTTGCCATTAGTTTGGACTATATGAACTTGCTGCTGTATAGGTCAGAAATGATTGAATAGCAGCAATCTCATGGCTCAACCCATTAAACCATTAACCCCAGGAGGGTTGATCAGCTAACCCCTTTCTAACCCAGCAGATAGAAAACTATGACAAAACTACTTTGAGTCTGCTTTCCTTCCTTCTTACCCTCCCTGTCTTGAGGAGTTAATAGATATTAAACATAAAAGATATCATTTTAGGAGATTGGCAAGTCAAGGTGACAGTTTTGAGTGTGGCCAGGCAGCAACAGAAACACTACCCCCCCACACACTAAAATAATGGCAGCCAGATTTTAAAATGAGAATACTATAGAGCCAGCCTCTGTAGAAAATAGTGTATTTATTCAACAGTTATTGTGTTTAGTTGTCTTAGCTACATTGTATTGTCCTTGAGGAGCAAGAATTGTGCTATTTTTCAATGCATTCCTGACATGCTTAAAAAAATTGCTGCTGCAATTTACTGTATGTAGTTGATTGATGCCAGGAAAGTTTGCTGCACCTAACAATGGTTCTTCTCCATGAAACACTCCATTGATACTTTTAGAACTCATTACTGCTAAGCAAACAGTAGTGGTTTTATTACTATACTAATGGAGCCTGGTACTTGGAGGCTGGGGCATGGGGGAGGAGGAGAAGTTGGTGCAAGGAATGTGGGCAGGGCTAGTGCATCCCTTTCCATAATTAATGGTGTCCCCAGAAAAATAGGCAGTTTCCAATAAAACAATGTGATAATCTAGATACAATACAGGGTCTAATGTGCATATGCAAGGATGCACTAAATGAATTAGCCCTAGCAGGGAGGAACAAGGGCTTTCTAAATAAAGAATCAGCAAGACAGCAGAGTTTTCTATGGCCTTCTCCAGTAAAGTGATTTGCTTTCCTAACACTGCGTGGAGACAGACAAATGAGTTGTGAAAGATATGGATACTGGTGGCCACAGGACTGTGATAGGCTTGGCAGACTCCTCCTTGTGGACAACTAGACAGACCCATGTGGTGACTTTTATTCTCTTGCATGCTTTTTGTAATGTACGTGAGTTGCTCCTCCTCCTCATTGTCTTTGTCCATTTCAAAAAGATTTTTGTCTGTTATTTTGATTGGAGTACTGCATCTGTTTACCATAAATGTGATTATTGATGTAGTTGAGTTTGTGTTTGCCATCTTACAGTTTTTTTGATCTATCTGTTCTATGTTTTTTTCTCCTTTCTGACTTTGGATTAGGCACACATTTTCAGTCCATTTTTCCTGTCTGTGAACCTGTTAACTACACAGTTTATTTTATTCTTCTCGTGGTTATCCTACACTTTATAAGATACATTCTCAATTTACTGCAGTATAATTTCTAATACAGACTCTTTTTTCACCTCTTCATTTTTGTTTAGTGCTTTCCTTTGGAAAAGCTCCTGATTCTTAATGGACCTCACTGGGGGTGAAATGATGTTACCCTTATTTCCTACTCGAATCTCTCCCACAGTAGCTTTTACTTGCTGAACCGGTTTGTAACTTCCATTAAAGTTATTGCCCAATATCACTTGCCATTGGACATGTGTCAGAAGTGGACATCCTCACTGCTGAGTTGTGAGCTCCCTAGAATAAAGATGGAAGCTTTCTGGTCTTTCCTTGAGGCTGCAAGCTCTTCCATAGCAAGGACTATCCTGTCTCTTTCTAAGATGACCTCTGGCCCACAGTAGCCCCTCAGTGGAAATTTGAATGATCAGGTCCACCTAAACCAGATGCCAGGGCCAACCTGAGAATGTGAGCTGGAGAGTTTGAGCCCATCTTAGGTAAGCTCAAGTCTTTACAGCTCTGCAGCTTCTACCAGTCCTTTCTAGCTGTTTCTGTTGGATGAAGATTCTTCTTTTCGTAACTCTGAGGTTGCTCTGTTTCATACACATTCACATTAAATGTTAGCCATACCTGTGGACCTGAACACTCACTGGTTGCTACCTGTAATACTCTTGCAAAAGAGTTAACAAAATGATGGAGCCCTTGGGTGTCTAGCAGCTGCCATTGTTTTTCAGGTGGATGTGAGAAATATGTGTGGAAATATTGCGTGGAAAAATCCCTGAGTTTCTCTTGGACTTATCAAAATATCACAGAATTCCAGTACAGCGTATCTTTCCACAGATTCACCTGTGCTGTAAGTCTCTAATACTTGGGTCATTTAAGCTGTGATGCGGAAGCCTTCAGCAGAGGTGTGAATCTTCTTCCCTATGGCAACTTTATGTCAGTTCTGGTACATTAAAAAAAAATAACAACCCCAGGGATTGATCATGTTAATGTGAACACCTGCTTCTCAGTGATGGAGTTTTTGAATCATGCAGGTTCTAGGCTTGGAGACAGCATGATTTATACAGAAGCAGCTTGGATTTGTCAAGACCTCAGTTCACTACCCAGCTCTGCTGCACTTTGAGTACCTGTGAGTGAATGACCTCACCTCCTCAGCCTTATCTGTACAGTAGGGATGATAACGGTCAGCTGACTTCACAGGCTTCTTGTAGGGAGAAGGTTATATTGTTTCCTAATCCTGTTTTTGTAAATGGTGACTCACTCTATAGATAAGATTTGTGCCTCTTTTCTCCCATGGTATGTTTTCCATTTTGGCAACTTAGAATCTAGGCCTACCTCAGGTAGAGCTTGCTGACGTTGGTTTGTTTTTGACGTGGATAATACTAATATTGAGTTCAAGAGCATTTTTTCCTCTCGGAAGTATGCTATAGTTGGTACCTACTCCTAGGACATTAAATTTCTTCCAAATAAGCCAGTTTTGGGTTCTGTGCTATGCCATGGAAGTCAGAGGAGAGATGGTGCCACCTTAAAGCATCGTAAACTTTCAGAGAAAAGTTTTCCCAAGATAAATTAGCAAGTGATTTCTTCAACAAAGGCACACGGTTGATGTGAATCGATTCTCTGAAGAAATATTTACTATAGCTGCTTCTGCCAAAATGAATGTGGTCACCAGGGCAACAATGGCAGCCGTCTTTATCCAGACAAGCGCAGGACCTGAATTCAGATGCCCCTTCCTAGGGCTGCCAGCTCATGTGAAGTTTGGCATGCAGCAAATGGATGTTCACTGTTGGCCTCACTGAGTTTTGGAAAAACCCCACTTATTGGAGCATCTGCCAAGTGTGGATGGAAGAGGGTTTTTCAGGATTGCAAAACTACTTCTGGAGAGACAGGTGAGTAGAGGGATAGTTTTGTGGACATACTGCTCAATTCCCAGAGGTACTATTGAAACTTTCTTCGGTAACCACGTGGGAAGAGACAGAAGTCTTCGCATCTTACTAGGATGCCTGTGACAGCTGGAGGTTGCTGGTGGAAGAGGATACGAAGATACGTCCTGGGACAGAGCAGGGAGTGTGGTGTACCTACCACATTTCTGGAATTGACTTGGGAAGTGGTGTTCACTTCTTTTATCAGAACAAAACTAGTAGATGATAGTCACTAGTGATTCTTTTTTTTTTTTTTTTTTTTTTTAGCTTTTACAAAGAATAAACTGACTTTCTAATTTCTATAAGAAACTGTACCAGAGTTTATCCCTCACTGGAGAGGGCTGCTTAGATGGTTGGCAAAGCTTCCATAACATCTCAGTTTATCTAACATTTGAAGTAAAAGACCAAAGCTAGAGTCAAATATGTTACTTCTTTCCATTGCCCAGCTGCAGCTTT
Organism: Cebus imitator; assembly: GCF_001604975.1. NCBI lineage: Eukaryota > Metazoa > Chordata > Mammalia > Primates > Cebidae > Cebus > Cebus imitator. The sequence continues at coordinate 2,997,009 of NW_016107342.1, read as the reverse complement.
TGTAAATGCATCACAGTGGAAAGTGCCTGAATCTAGAGTTATCCATGCTGACTTCTAGCCAGGCCAGCCCAGTGGCACTTCAATGATTTGGAGGAGACTTTTCCATGAAATTAGATTGCAGCTGCTATATTTAACTTTTAATTATACCCTATTGGGATGTTTTAATTTATCAAGTGTCACAGCCAAGGCATGAAAATGTGGGTCAAGTTGGCTAATGGAGTTAAAAATACAGCAACATGGCCAGGCGCAGTGGCTCAAGCCTGTAATCCCAGCACTTTGGGAGACCGAGGCGGGTGGATCACGAGGTCAAGAGATCGAGACCATCCTGGTCAACATGGTGAAACCCCGTCTCTACTAAACATACAAAAAATTAGCTGGGCATGGTGGTGCGTGCCTG
>NW_016107342.1:2985618-2996492 GCF_001604975.1 Cebus imitator | reverse complement strand
AAAAAAAAAAAAAAAAAAATACAGCAACATAACAAACTCTAACATCTACCAGTTGTGTCTCAGGTAATTGATTAGAGCAGCCTGTAGTTACTAACGTGTTTGGATGTTTCACTGCTGGAGAATAGCTTCAGTGTCTTCCAGATTAGCAGATTGCTCCAGGGAGGGCTGAAATAAGAAGTTTCAACTTAAATTTGTAGCTCTGGAGAATCAAACCTTAATGAAACAGGCATAGGTTGTCCTCTTCGGGTATGTATAGTGAATTACAATTCTGTGTTGACTTCTACACTATTACTTATCCTAGTCTCATTAGGGAACACAGAGTCACCTGAATGTAAGGTAGCATTGACATTCAAATCTGATATCTTAAGCTAAGTTTCTTAAGCTAATTAGAAAATACACATATTTAGCTGTGATTGGATAAGCCCTTCTGCTCTTTTAGGGCCAGTGATTGAGAAGTGTCTGTTGGAGGTTTGTGTTGAACTTGTGCTTGAAGTCTCCAGATACGAAACTTCAAGGTTCTGGCTTAACCAGAAGAGTTCGTTGAATGACATTGATGTGGACAGAAAATTCCTTGGCTTTCTGTCAGCTGAATCTGCTGACTGGTAAGACTGTTGGGGCAGCTCAACAGCCTTGTTGGTCATTGTGCTGTGCTAACAGTGGGACTGAGGGGGTATCAGGAAATAATATAGGGCATTGGGAGGTTGGACATGCTTACACTGAGGTGTTTCTGTGATCTGTGCACATCACCCAAGGTAATCAGGGCCTTAAAGCTTCGGCTGAGAAGCTGGCTTTTGAGGCAAAAGATCAGAAGGAAGAAAACATGCCAGTACCTGATGTATCTCCTCTTTTGCTCCGCTTCCATCTATGCTTACTGCCTGCTCTTCTGACAAGTAACTCACCTCCTATATGCCTAATATTGTTAGTGCTAAATTTCCTACTGCACCCAGACTGTTATTTTGACCTGACCTCTCTGTCTGTGTACCAGTGAGTGAGTAAATGCACTGATTTTTTTTTTGAGACAGAGTTTTGCTCTGTTGCCCACACTGGAGTGCAGCGGCATTATCTCTGCTGCCTGCAACCTCTGCCTCCAAGACGCAAGCAATTCTCATGCCTTAGCCTCCCAAGTAGCTGAGACTACAGGTGCTCCCCACCACAAGTGGCTAATTTTTTGTATTTTAGTAGAGATGGGGTTTCACCATGTTGCCCAGGGTGGTCTCGAACTGAGCTCAGGCAATCTGCCTGCCTTAGCTTCCCAAAGTGCCAGAATTACAGAGGTGAACCACTGTACCCAGTCAATGCATTAATTAAAAAACTTGCAGCAGTTCTTTTGGAAGAATAGAAACAGAAAGTTACTCCTTATTCCATTGCATTTTGCATGGTGAGTTCCTTTTTCTCTTGATTTTTTGGCCACATTTTTAATTTTTATTTTTTGCCATAGTAAAATGAAAGATAAAATTCACCATCCTTGCTATTTTTAAGCATACAGTTCAGTGGCATTAAGTACATTCATATTGGTGGAGGTGCACTGATCTTCACCATCTGTGTCTAGAACTTTTTCATCTTCCCAAACTGAAACTCTATACCCATTAAACAGTAACTCTCCATTCCCCCAACCCCTTCCCCTGGTAACCACGTTCTACTTACCAGTCCTTATGAATATGCCTATTCAATGTAACTCATAGTGGAATCATAGAAGTTGTATCCTTTTATGTCTGGTTCATTTGGCTTAGCATAGTGTTTGTAAGGATCGTTCTAGTAGCATTTGTCAGAATTGCGTCGTTTTTAAGGCTGAACAGTAATACTCCATTGTATGGATATTTTCTTTATCCATTCATCTATCGATGGACATTTGAGTTGTTTCTACCTTTTGGTTATTATACATAATGGTACTGTCAACATTGGTTACAAGTATCTGTTTAAATTACCGTTTTCAGTACTTTTGAGTATGTAGCTAGAAGTGGAGTTGCTGAAGCATATGGTAATCCTATGTTTAGCTTTTTGAGGAAGCATCATACTGTTTTCCCCAATGGCTGCTGCACCTAGCAATGCATGAGGATTCTAATTCCTCCATATCCTTATATCCTTGCAAACACTTGTTATGTGTGTGTGTCTCTCTGTCTGTCTGTCTTTCTTTTATAATAGTCATTCTGATGGGTGTGAAGTAGCATCTCATTGTGGTTTTGATTTGTACTTATGCATAGTTTTTTAAAAAACTGTTTAAACAGAGTGTACGTATTTTTCATACTAAGTCAGTTAATATTTTGTCATGTTCTCTTTCTGCCTTTCAAAGGACTGGTTTTTTTTTTTTGGTTTGTTTATTTTGTGTGGACAAATTATAGTTGTAAATACTTAAGGGGGTACAAAGTGATGTAATGATTTTTAGCTCAATGTGGAATGATTAAATCAAGCTACTTAACCTATTCGTCGCATCAAATATTTGACTTTTTTGGGATAACATTTGAGATTTTCGCCTAGTGATATTGAAATGTACAATATGCTATTATTGTATTTACCAAGCTGTGTAATAGCTCTCTAAAAACGAAGAAATTCTGTCATTTGCAACAACATGCATGGAATTAGAAAACATGCTAAGGGACATACGTGAAACACAGAAAGGCATCACATGTTCTCACATATGTGGGATCAAAAACAATGGAACACACAGAGGCAGAGAGTAGAATAGTGGTTACCAGGGGCTGGGGAAATGGTGAGATGATGGTCAAAAGGTACCAAGTCTCAGGAGGAGTAAATTAATTTATTGTTGAGATCTAAAATGACTAATTTTAATAGCTTTTTTCTGGGATCCATCCTGAAGTTACCAGTTTTCTGAAGAATAAGCATTTGAACCAAGAATCCAAATTCACCAGAGAAAGGAGAAGCACAGGGCAAAACTGGGTGTAGGCGCTCCTGAGGACACCACAGGAGAACTGTTGGGCTCCCCCTGTCCTGTTTTGGAACGCTGGGGAGATTTATCGGAGAACACACTTGGTGGAAGTTGTAGAATATGGGAGAGACTCCGGTTGTAACAGGCAAGTTTCTGGTGAGACAAAAATGAATTAGAACCAAGACTAATGCCAGGCATCAGAGACAGCAAAATCATTCAGTTTATTATCCTTCCCCCAAGGCTGAGAGGTTTTTAAGTAGTTTGGAAAAACTTGGAAAGGGATAGGGAAAGCTTGAGAATAACTTAAAAACGTGTCCCCTGAAGGCCAGTTTGCTAAAAGCCCAGTTTTACCAAAAGGCTGAAGCAGTAATTAAAGCAAAAAGCCTTTGAAAAGGAATCTTGAGCTACCCCATTAACAGAGATTACAGGGTATGGATAGTAAACACCAGAGTGTTTAAAAGAGAGTAGTGACACAGAGATGAATGCCTCGTGAAAAGACGGATTTGGTCACCACAAATTATAGAAACTTTCAGAATATATAGAGAATGCTTGTAAGCAAAATAGAACTTCGTAGAACTGAGTTAAAAAGTGTTTTCTATAGAGTTTCATTTGTCCACATGATTTTTAAGAGTACAAGCTGAATATTACTTAAAATACCAGTAGGAAAAAAACTCGCACCCCTTTCCTAGGAACTGCTTTTTAACCTGAAGTTTTTGGAAAGAAACATCTGTTTCTGAGTATGATCTGAAAACACTGGCTCTAATAAGGTTTTTCTCTGAGAATTGATGCTTATCTTATAAGGCAGAAGTGACAGGGGTGGTACTCAGCAGTGGGGCATTGGGTATCAATGGTGAGCTCGTCTGTGTTTCAGGAAAGAGCTGATCAGCCACATCTCAGTCCAAAAATTGCCAGATAGATGCAGCACTGAGCTGCATCCCAAGTCATCCCAACTGATTACGTGGAGACCTGCAGACTAGAGCAAAGAGAAAAGTGAATTGAATGGACCCGAGGGACTTTATCCTGCCTGTGGAACAAACTCCACTATGAGGTTGCAGGGGGTGACTTCTGGGACGGTACCTTTGTAAAGTTATTATAAACCTGCTGGTGGAAAAACTTTGACTAGGTTCCACTCTGAATTCCATTTGTAGAGGCAACATGAAATTGAGCACAGAAAAGTCTAGGAATAGGAAGAACTGGGTTTCACACTCAGATTTGCCTGTCATTAGCCTGAGATGTCTGGTGTTGGTTGCCTTTCTGCAAGGATTGTAGGGAACCCTCCAATGCATCTTGTCTGTGGGGACATTTTGGGAACACCTAATACTGTGTAAGCATTGTTACTAGTCGGTGATACAGTAAAACTGAGATGAAAGAAGAATCCCTGCCCAGCCTTGCCACCCCAGCAACTCATTTCCTCTTTTGGTATTATTTAGGGTTTTCTTGTCAGTGGGCACACTTCTGTCAGTATTTTTGGCTCTGAGGAAGTCAGTGGAAGGAATGACTTCAAGCCTTGGAAAAATAAATTAATGGCTGATTGTGGACAGTGATTTGTCTTATCCCAAAGCCAGTAATGTGAGGTATTTGAACCAACTGCAAATTAATTGTCCTGCTATACTTGCTACGGTGTTAGGGTTACAGGTACAACCTAAGCACCATTGCTGTATCATTCTGTTTCTGGACAGTTAATAATGTGCAGCTGTTTTGGGTCAACAAACTGGTGCTAAACTGTCTGGGGAAACTCAAGTGCAATTGTGAGATATAAATCTCCATCCACAGGCTCTGCAAAGGGGGGAATGTAGGAGTGGCTACTTACTATGTGAAATGTACAGACATGACCAAGAGTAGAGAGTTGTACATTCTGCCTCCCAAAACCCTTCTGCATGTGGCTTTCTCCAAAACCTTCTCAGAGAACACTGAATTCACTTAGGAACTTTGAGAAATGTGAGATGATTTAATTTTGTTGGCCGCGTGCCTTCCTGTTACTGATTGTTTGCTTCCCTGGAGCTCATTTCCTTTGTATTGAGTCATGTGCACACATAGAGAGAATACCAGGGAGTGAGGTTATAGAAATAGTGTAAATGTAGAGAAAAGGTTTGGTTCCCTTATTTTGCATGACAATCTCTCAGTGTGCATTTTATCATGTTTATATATAACTGTAAAGTAATTGCTGTTACAGTACTACTGTGTTTGATGCCTACCCTGTGCCAAACATTAAGTGCTTTACATTTATTATCTCTAATGCTAAGTAACGCTTTCAGGCCAGGTAGTTTTACTGATGAGGGAACTGGTGTGAATAGGTCAAAATAAACTGTTCTAGGCCATGCAGGCTGGTTTGAAATTACCTAATCACCTTTGTAAATCTCACAGGGCCTGAGCTCTTTAGGTTAAATCTGCTGCTTCCCACGTTTAGGGGAATTGGCTTAAGAAGTTCATGGAAAGTACTTGCCTGTTGAGACATGTTTTCTTAATTACAAAGTGCTTTAATTGTTCTATGGGTATGTGAAACAGTCTTTCCAGAAGGTGAAAGCCTCCTAGGGATTCCCTGGTTCTGTGTTTTGCCCATTCTTTAAGTCATGGATGCCCAGTGTGAAGAGATCACATATGTTCATGATGCCCCATGAACATCACTGTTGTGCTGTTGCCTGAAGGGGCACCAGGAAAAGGGATTGGCATCCTGGATTTTGTGACTAAATAGTTGATTTATTTGATAAGTGGTTTTCTCAATTCTTTTTTTGTTAATTGCTTTGTTGAGGTATACTTTAGATGCTGTAAAATTAACTTGTTTTAAAGTATAGACTGAAATGATTTTTTTTGTGGGGGAGTTTTCCTTGGAACACAGGATTTTGCTCTGTCGCCTAAGCTGAAGTGCAAGAACATCACCTTGGCTCACGGCAGCCCCTGCCTCTGGGCTCGCCTCAAGCCATCCTCCCATCTCGGTCTCCTGAGGAGCTGGGACTGTAGGCGTGCACCATCACGCCAGGCAAATTTTTGTATTTTTTGTAAGGACTTGATTTCGCCATGTTTCCCAGACTGTTTCTGAACTCCTGAGCTCAAGCAATTCGTCTGCCTAGGCTCCCAAAGTACTGGGATTATAGGCATGAGCCACTGCACCTGGCCTTGAATGATTTTCAGCAGATTTACAGAGTGGTGCCACCATTGCCACAATCTAATTTGGAAATATTTCCATTGACCCAAAAGAAACTTTATAACAGTTCTCTCAGTTTTAAACTGCTCTTTTAAGGTACCCTTCTCTGATATGCTATCCGATCTGGCTATGAAGAGGAAGAAATCATCTTTAAAAATTATCATTTAAATAACTTTTTTAATTTTAATTTTTATGGGTACATAGTAGACATATATATATTTATAGGGTATATGAGATGTTTCGGTACAGGCATGGAATGTGTATTAATTCCATTATGTAAAATGGGATATCTGTTCCCTGAAGCACTTATTTTTTGTGTTACAAACAATCCAAGTATTTACTTTTAAACAATACAGCATTCTGCATATGTCAGGCACTGTTCTAAGTGCCTTATGAAGATTAACTCATTGAATTTCTTGATTCCTCATGACGTGATTTGAGAAAGGTACTCTTAATATTTGTATTTAGGCCAGGCACGGTGGCTCACTCCTGTAATCCCAGCACTTTAGGAGGCCGAGGCAGGCGGATCACCTGAGGTTGGGGGTTTGAGATCAGCCCGATCAACAGGGAGAAAACCCATCTCCACTAAAAATACAAAATTACCTTGGTGTGGTGGCACATGCCTGTCATCCCAGCTACTTGGGAGGCTGAGGCAGGAGAATTGTGTGGACCTGGGAGGGGGAGGTTGCAGTGAGCCGAGATTGTGCCACTGCACTCCAGCCTGGCTGACAAGAGCGAAAAAACTCCATCTCAAAGAAATTTTTTTTGTATTTTACAGATGGAGACACACAGCATAGAAAAGTTGGATTGGCCAGTGTCACAGGGCCAGTAATGGTGGAGTTGGGAATCAAAACCTGTTATTCTAAGCATTCTAAAGTACCTAATGAGACCAGAAAGAATGGGGGAAGCAGTAGTTAACTAGATAGATGGAAGGCATCAGGAAGAGTAAGGCAGTACCTCTAGGAAACAGTCAGGCCTTCAGATAGCCCTGGGTCTCAGATGCCTTAGTACGGAATTGAGTAAGATCTGATAAATCCATCCCAGTGGTCTGCACGGCATTTGACAGTAATCTAGGATTCCTCTGTCCATTTACCCTACTCCCCTTTGCCTTGGTATCATAGGGAGCAAAACATGCTTTGATGGACTTTTGCTTTCTATACTGGACCTCAAAGAGCTAGAGTGATGTGCTTTTGAGGTCCCTTACCTGAGGGGGTTGGGGGTTGGGGATGTTTGTGTTCTGGTCAGAAGGTCCTTGGTGTGAGGGTCTGAAAAGCCTGGTCTAGAATGATCTGTGGGAGGAACTGGGCCCATTGCCCCTTGTCCTTAGCCCACCTCCTTCCTCTTCTTTTGCAGATGGTTGTATTATTGTTGGTGGGCCTGCCCATTAACCTTGCCTGTTTTGAAGCCTGGGACCCTCTGTTTAGGGGATGGCCTTTTGATCTCCTAGGGTGCTAGGATTCTGGGGAGGGAAGCTCAGAAGGCTGGTATAGTGATTAAGTTAAGCTGTTCACTAAAAATTACCTTTCTTTGAAGTGGGAATTTGGAAGATAGCAACCATCATAGTAATTCCCTCTTGGCCTCAAAGGGAAAATGACCACTCTAGTTTTTGTTTAGCATTCCCCCGTCTTTAGCGCACAAAAACCTTGTAGAAGTACTGGGTAGTACAAATGAAGGAAACTCATGCTGAGAGTGTGTCTACTTTTGTATTTAGTAAATATAATGGATTAGCACATTCTGGTGGGAGGAAAATTTGACTCTTCACACTTAATGTGTAATGGTACTTGGGATTTAGTAATTGATTTGCTGCTTGTGTTTTTTGGGCCTACCATCTTTTTATTCTGCTGAGTTATGCCCCTCCATTTGCTTCTGGTGGACTTTGATCCAGTTCAAGGCCTTTTTAACTTATCAAAGGTCACAAGAAGATGCTCAAGAGGGAATCAGAATGAGTATGTGGAATGCAGGGTAATCTGTCAAAACTGTTAGAATACATTAAAATCTGGAAAGTGGCTGAGCTTGAAACACTGTGTCTGGTATAAACACATCAGGTGCCTGTAGAAACATTTTGATCAAGCAATGGCATTGATACGAGGGCACTGAGTTTGTGTTGTTAATTCACTTTTAACTTTTCATATATCATTTTTGTTCTAGTTGTAAACTGGAAGAAATTTTTGGAGCTGAAAGGAACTTTAGCAAACCTTCAAAATCAACCTGTTAATTTTACATGCGTAGGCATTGAAACCTAAGGATGGTCAAGTCAGTTTTCCAAAGTCCTTTAAAGAGTTAGATGAAATGAGCAGTCCAGTTTTCTGGGTAAATTTTGTGGTGCTTTTTCATCCTGAAAATCCAATATGGACCTTATTATAAAGCTAAAGACGTATCTGTGAGATCTTACTTTCTAGGTAAGAGTGCTGTGTGCTACTTCAGTAATGGAATTAGAGACAGAGCCATTTGAGTAGGATTAACTGCCAAGTAGTCTTAAAATTTCCTTCCATTCTGTCCTGTTGATTAATCCTAAACTGGACTTCAGGATTCTCAGTGCAGTGTGATAGAAATGTTAGTAAAATCTCTGTACATGGCAGTTATAGAAACTTGTTTATTAGTATTTTCTGACAATTGTTCTTTAATTTCTTTGGCTTAATTTTCAAACATAAACCAAAAATAAAAATAAACGATTGGTAGTCCTTCTTATACTTGTACTAATTATACTTCCTTTTAATAATCAAGAAAGTATTATAACAAAACAGATCTGGCATATCTTAATATGCCAGAACCACTTAAAGTTCTACAGTCATGTTTATACCAGGTACTTTTATTGTGAAACATGCTCCAAACATAGACAAAGTGTGTCTTGTCTGTAACATTAGGAAGAGATGTGAACCCTCCTTTGGTTCATGTAAGTCCAGGTGTAATGCTTTTATGGTTTCCTGTGTGTTTCTAATCAATGGTTCTTGGCAGTTTCCAAATGACTTCCCCAACCCCTTCTCTCTGGTGTGAGCACTTCGGGAAACAAACTTTATTAACTTTGGCCAGAATACACAGAGGGTTGCAGGGCCCTTTAGCAATGTTCTATAAAAGATTCTCTAGCCTTGTAGATTGGTTATATCCTCTGTTGGCCTTTAGGTATACATTGTGATAGATTTATGGTAAGGATATGTCATTTCCAGGATGATGAAGATGTTTTAACATCTACCTCATTGTGTTACGTAAAAATATTTAAGTGTTATGGCACCCGAGTAAATGGAGATGGGTGATAGGGAGAAAGGGAGTGAGGAAGAGAAGCTCAGGGTTCTTCAGGCCATAGTGGACCTTGAGCTGTGTGTCATTGGCTGTTTATTTTTGTGTGGATGTCTGTGGCTGAGATGCTCTCCAGAATAGCTGTAGGAATAGCAGCTGTTGTTAAGAGTAAGTCAGACAGGGTACTTGTGTATTTAGAAGACCTTTTAAGCACTGGTAGCAGCCTAGACAAGCAGCCAGTGGAAAGACATGACAGTGGCCCCATCGGTTGTGGTTGCCGTAGTCCTTACCATGTTGTATGGCTTGCTTAGAATTGCGTTCCAAAAACAGGAGCCATATGACTGTATGCTTTCAGCACTCAAGCATTGTTTGTATGTATAGTTCTTGAAAATTCATCTCACTTTTTCAGGTGAATACGTACTCAGCCTTGATGTGAAATGCTTTCTTTTGAAATCAGTGCAGGTACTGTGGCTCTGACTTCATTAGTCAGAGGTGGGGCCTAGATACTGGTGTTTTTTCAAAGCTCCCCAGATGATTTTGATGGGCAGCTGATATTGAGATTTTTTTTTTTTTTAAGGAACACAGAGACATATGAAGCAATGATCTGTTTTGCATATGTACAGTACTTGGTATTTGGAAAAGCTGTTTATAGCCTATTCCTGTTGTCAACTTGAATTACCATAAGGAAATATATTTAAAGGTCAGCCTTATCACCTGTTTGCATTAGGCAGCTGTCTCTAAGAAGCCTAACAGGTATTTGTAAGAAAAGTAAATTTTAAGCACAACTGATCCAGCTAAAGAAATACATAACAAAATCAAGCATTTGTGGCTCCTACTGTTCCTGCCTTGCCCCTTGGTCTCTATCTCATGGCTCAGATGGCATGTAATAGCAAGTCAGTGTTTTTCTATTACAAAACCCTCTTCCAACTCCTGGTAGGAGAGGATTGTATCAACCTGGTTTGTTTCTCCTACTCTGGTGTTGGAATGGTTAGGAGCAGGAAATTATTCTGATGAGGGCCCAAACCAGCATAAAATGAAAATCAGTGCTAGTAACCACTGGGTCCTAAAAGATACTTATGGGAAAGAGGGAAACCAGGTGGGAAGTTTAAAAGCAGAGAGAAGTTAATGCTTTAAAAATGTTTGGCTGGGTGCGATGGCTCATACCCTGTAATCCCAGCACTTTGGGACGCTGAGACAGGTGGATCACTTGAGGTCAAGAGTTTGAGACCAACTTGGTCAACATGGTGAAATCCCATCTCTACTAAAAATACAAAAATTAGCCAGGCATGGTGGCGTGCACCTGTAGTCCCAGCTACTCGGGAGGCTGAAGCAGATGAATCGCTTGAACCCTGGAGACAGGTTGCAGTGAGCCGAGATCACGCCACTGCACCTCCAGCCTGGGCAACAGAGTGAGACTGTCTAAAAATAAATAAATAAATAAAATAAAATAATTTTTTGTTTTACTTTTCATTATTGTCGTTTTTTTTTTTTTTTGGGACGGAGTTTCACTTTTTTTATCCATGCTGGAGTGCAATGGCGCGATCTCGGCTCACCGCAACCTCCGCCTCCTGGGTTCAGGCAATTCTCCTGCCTCAGCCTCCTGAGTAGCTGGGA
>NW_016107342.1:2979065-2984378 GCF_001604975.1 Cebus imitator | reverse complement strand
GATCTCTTGACCTCGTGATCCACCCGCCTCGGCCTCCCAAAGTGCTGGGATTACAGGCGTGAGCCACTGCGCCGGGCCCCAAAAATATTTTAAGTGACTTCTGCCTGCAAGGCTTCATGCTCTATGCTGCAAAATGAAAGCAAATCAGAACCATGCTTTCTTCTTTTCTAGGTGTCTGTGGTTTAGTGGCAGTGAGGGACAAAAACCAAGCAAGCAAACCACAATCTACCATTATTTTATGTACAAATTTATCATGGAAACAAAGGGGTAGCTGTAGTAAGCCATTGCTGTTTAATGTAAAGTTTAAAATGCCATGGAAATACGGCTTATTCCTCTTTATGTTGCCTGCAGTATTTTTCTTCTCATTTGTAAATATATTTTGCATTTAATTTCTTGATGTCTTCTAGGTTAGCTTATTATATAAGAGTCTTTTTCCTTTTGATGCATCAAATATATGGTAGATAGCCAACATTTTAAGGACTTTCTTTTAAAGATCTTCCTGAAATGATATCATTTTATTCTTTTCGAAAGGAATTCTGTAGAGTATCTAGGGAGGTTCAAAATTTTCTAGTATTTTGATATAAGAATTTATAGAAAACGCTGTGTTTTGACTAATTGTGTTCTATAATTCTGTGATGTGGCTATTGGTCTTAAGTCATTAGTGACTTTGGTTAGAGATAGTTTGAGCTGTGGGGTAGAAAGTGTTTCTAGTAATAATAATATGTCACATACCTCAAGGTCTAGCCTAATGTCTGATGCTATTTTTCTGGTCTGTCTAGAGATTCATCTAACACTGCTGCATGAAAATAGTTAAAGCTTGCATGTTCCCACTTATAAGTGGGAGCTAAACGATGAGAACACATGGGCGTGTGGTGGGGAACAACACACACTGGGGCCTGCTGTGAGGGAGGAGGGAGGTGGGAGGAGGGAGAGCCTCAGGAAGAATAGCTAATGGATTCTGGGCTTAATACCTGGGTGATAGGATGATCTGTGCCATGTTTACCTATGTAACAAACCTGCACATCTGGCACATGTGCCTCTAAACTTCAAATAAAAATTAGAAATTTTAAAAAGCCTTAGAGGAACAGAAAAAAAAAAAAAAAGAAAATGGTTAAAGCTGAAGACAGCATGCAGTATCCAACCAAATGTGTCCATGCAGAGCTGTCCCCTCCTAAGCTGGTGCCCTCACCTTAACATTGTGTGTAAACTCTTGATCCTTTTCTAGAGGCTGCTGAAGATCCTAGCTGTGGCAACTGGAGAATGAACTGGGAGTGACTTCCTGCCGCTAGCGATTCATTTTTCTTTTCAGCACCATTTCCGAGATAGAGGCTTTACTGAAATTTAAAGAGAGAAAGACTGAAAGCTTAGTATTTCAATGTGCCAGCTATTGCTGACTTGCAGTAAAGAACTATTGACGAATTAATGTGGTGGATATTTATTGACAGATGCTTAGATGGCCCACTTCTGTTGTGGTTTTTTTTTTCTTTCTTTTCCCTTCTAAGACTTCTGTGGCATCTATCTTCAACTTGTCTTCAATTTTGGGGAAATTCTCTTTTATTTTTAATTTCTAAGTTTTTAGAAATTGATGCTCTCAGATTCGTCTGAATTGACACAGCATATTGGGGATCTAAGACCTGATTTTTTCTTGGAGGCCATGAATGTTACACTAAGCAGGTGGAAATTTCTGTGCTGTAGTTTTCTTCTCTGTAATAAGAAGGCGCTGGGATCAATAACTTGACATCTTGTTTATTGAGCTCAACAATTCTGTGCTTATATTGCATTTACATGTCTATCTTGGATCTTCAAAGATGTGGCGTAGGTGATGGGTTGATAGGTGCAGAAAACCACCATGTCACATGTGTAGTTATATAACAAACCTGCACATCCTGCACATGTACTCCTGAACTTAAAAAAAAAGGTGGCAGCAGATATATGCTCTGAGCAGTTGATTATGTTGAAATTTTTATAATACTGGTTTAATCAAATTGTAACTAATTATCCTTTCACTTGCAAAGTAAAGTGGTTTTCATTTTCTATGTGGAAGTCAAGAGACTGTACTGTGCTTGAGTTATGGAAATGGGTTCTCACATTAGTCCATTTTAAAACTTGCGAGCAGGTGATCCTTTGTCTCTTCCCTCACAGACAGCACTGGGTCACCAACATGCACTTGTGTGCACACTCACCTTTTTTCTTCTGTTTATTAATGTTCTGTTGTAGGCAAAATGAACGTTATGCTTGAGGGTGTGTTATTTCATTTAGATGGGGATGAGTGAAACATCACTTTCTAACGGCCTTCTGCATGCATTAGAGCCCAGGTCTGTGGGGTATGTTGAAGACGTGAACATTGTAATGCAAGTTAATGTTTATATACCTACTTTCACTTCCATTAATCTCTTTCTTAAAGGTTGATTAAAGAGTTATTTCAGGTGGGGCACGGTGGCTCACACCTGCAACCCTAGCACTTTGGGAGGCCAAAGCGGGCAGATTGCCTGAGCTCAGGAGTTTGAGACCACTCTGGGCAACATGGTGAAACCCCATCTCTGCTAAAATACAAAAAATTAGTGGGGCATGGTGGCGCATGCCTGTAGTCCCAGATGCTGGGGAGGCTGAGGCACAAGAATTGCTTGAACCTGGGAGGTAGAGGTTATAGTGAGCCAAGATCACACTACTGCACTCCAGCCTGGGTGACAGAGTAAGACTCTGTCTCCAAATAATATATATATATTACAGCAAATTCTGGAATTATGCCCTACCCCCCCTCCCCACCATTTTTATTTTTGCCGATTGATGGTTAAAAGTGGACCTTTAAAAAAATGTAATTCCAAGATTGCCTTGCATCTGCTTTGAATGGTTGTGTTTTGCTTTACAAGGGACAAAATAACTTTTGGGGCCAGCTGCTCAGCTGACTTTTTTGTTTGTTGCTTTCTGCAGGGATCTGGAGAATAATGGTCCTTTTTAAGGTCAATTGTTATTTTCTTTCTCACACAAAGGAAAAAGAGATCACCTTTAGGAACCACTGCTTTAAATCATCTTCCTTGAGTATTAATTCTCTGTCACCTCCCCCAAAAATGGAGAAAATAATCCCCACCCTCATAGGCTTATTATAAGGCTCAGTTGTGATAATGGTGAGAAAGCTTTGAAAATTAGACTTCAGAGAAATTGAGTTAATCTAAGATTATTTATCAGTGTCTTAGTAATGAAAGGTTTAACATGTGTTTTATCTACCAGTTGGTTGCATGTGCACGGTTAATCCAAAGGCTCAGGTTTTCAGCAAATGGAGAAAGATTAACTTCTTTATGGATCACATTATGAGATGAAACACATTTCATTCTAGCTGCTGAAAAAATAGCAACATGTTTTTGAAACCATAGTGATTTTATATTATAGTCACTAAACATCAAATATATCATTTTTGTGATAAAGTGCCCTAATTTTGTAGTGTTATATAAAACTTGGAGTACCTTGGCTAAACAGGAGAAATTACTGTGTCACGTATCTGTTTTAAAGATGAAATCTAAGCCTGGCATTTAGGCTCGTGCCTGTAATCCCAGCACTTTGGGAGCCTGAGGCAGGAAGCTGGCTTGAGTCCAGGAGTTCAAGGTCAGCCTGGGTGACATAGAGAGTCCTGATCTCTACAAAAAATAAAAAAAATTAGCCAGACGTGGTGGCACATGCTTGTAGTCCCAGCTTCTTGGGAGGGAGAATAGTTTCAGCCTGGGAGGTCAAGGCTGCAGTGAGCTTTGATCACACCACTCCAGGCCTGGGCAACGGGGTGAAACCCTATCTTTTTTTTTTTTTTTAAAGGGCTGAAAATTTAAATCTGAGATGGATTCTGAATATTTTTAAGCAAAGATTTTATCTCTCTGTTATCTGTGTGTATATGAATATACACATACAGTTTTATGAAATGTGATTTATGTGATTGTTATTAGTATTTGGCTAATGTCTATTTAAAAGAAAAATCGGGCCCACATGCTGAATATGTGTTTTCTCCTCATAAATAGGGGACTGGTGGTTGGTTGCTTTTTTTTTTTTAAGAGTCTCAGACAATTCTGTCTTCATCTCCACTTTGCTCCCATTCTGGCATTGCTTGTATGGATTGAGCATGTGAAAGCTTGACATCATGATTCAATCATTCTCTGATTTTGCAATAATTCAAAGCAGAGAGGAAGCATTGTGAGAGAATCGTGCCAGTTTTCATAAGGTCTGATACACCCATCCTAATTTATAGTATTGTTGTTAAGATGCACCAGGAAACACACACGCACGCACACGCACCCCAGTGAGACTTCTGAAGGGATTTGGCTGCCTCCCATTTCTTTCCTGTCTCCTCCCTTTGTTTCCAGATGCATCAGCAGATGGCTGTCCAAAGCTCTAAATTTGTACCTTGTGTGACCTTTAGCCTGGAGAAAGGCAAATCTCTTCTGAGGTTAGACTTCCCTGCCATTGCAAGTAGACCTTCTGTCAGTCGTTATAAATACACTTGTCTTTGGATGTTCCTTCTGAGGTTGCATTGGCATGGGGGCCATTAATTAAACTGTAGCCTTTCTTGGGACTCTAACAAATTTTAAAGATGAGTGAGGCAACATTGGAGGTGCTCCCTGATAGTCCTGCAGTTTAGGATAATATAGGAGAAGCTCTGGATCCATCTCCTGAGAGCTGGCTTCAAAAGAAGTTTCCAGGTTGTATAGCAGGATGGGCATGGACTTTGGAGTCAGGCAGACCCGGGTTTGAGTTCCGCTTCTGCCCTATACTAGCAGAGTTTACCCATGAAGCTGTTAGCATTAAATGAGAAGGTATTTATCTATCTGTCATTTCCCAGAACTGATCCTGGACCTCATAGGTACTGAATAAATGGTAGGCCACTTAATTTTGTATCACAAGAGCTCATTCTTAAATCTTTATTCAAGGACCAGAGGCCCTGAAACTAACTAAATGAAGGAAACAGACATTGCTGTGTGCCACCAAGCACAGGATCAGAAAAAGAATCTGAGAATCATTTTATTAGCACTTAGGATTCACTGCCTTATGCGCTTTTCAACTGTTGCAAGATAACAGTATACGAGAGTGTAGGTTGTCTTCAATAAATTATGTGCTGTTGTTTGTGGCAACTTATTTTAGGGGAGAAGTCATTTAGGTTACCATATGTTGGTAGAGCAGAAAACTTAAAAGTAGACAAAGGAAATTGACATTATTGTGGAGGATAGAAAATGAATCCAATTTCTCTTCTCTTCCCACCACTAGACTCTAGGTGAGCTTGAGAATGGGAAGTGTTTTCTTTTGTGGAGTGAGTCAACTCTTTTTTTTTTTTTT
>NW_016107342.1:2961092-2978860 GCF_001604975.1 Cebus imitator | reverse complement strand
CCAGGCTGGAGTGCAATGGCGCGATCTCGGCTCACTGCAACCTCTGCCTCCTGGGTTCAGGCAATTCTCCTGCCTCAGCCTCCTGAGTAGCTGGGATTACAGGCACGCACCACCATGTCCGGCTATAATTTTTGTATTTTTAGTAGAGACGGGGTTTCACTATGTTGGCCAGGATGGTCTTGATCTCTTGACCTCATGATCCACCTGCTTTGGCCTCCCAAAGTGCTGGGATTACAGGCGTGAGCCACCGTTCCCGGGCATGAGTCAACTCTTAATGTAGTCTACTGCGGATATCAGGGTTGGTCTGACTGGAAAGTTGCATGTCCCTGGGCACAGTGTTTGGGTGACAGATGACAGAGGAACAGCTGGACAAAGTAAATGGGGTGGTGAGAATAATGGCCTGGGGGTCCTTGGGGAAAACTTGTCACTACTTTAGGTTGGCTGTGACTATTTACTGAACCAAGCTGTAATCAGAGGCTGAGGGATAAAGCAGGCCAACATTTCCTTTTCTTCTTATTACTGCTTTCTTCTAGTTCCCCCATAATTGGCCCCACCCTTCTAAAGAAAAGGTTGTAGACAGCAGTGAGAGAAAAATCAGTCTGATATAGTCTGGAGAAAATCTTTGTCCTGCCTTGTTTTCCCCTAGTTTTGAAAATCTCAAATGCAAGGCTGAACAACGAATTATTATTAACATGATAGAGGAAACCGGTACTATTAATGTCATGTAAGGAGAAAGCCCATTTTGAGTAGAAACAGAAGGACATTTATGAGGCAAAAGCTGGCTGAGTAGGGCCAAACTGAGTAGTAGAAAATTTAACTGTAATTATCCCATTGAATTTTTTTAGAAGGACTCTTAAAATTATTGGAAGTTGCTTAGTAATTAGCATAGTAGCCATTTACAAAATACACTCTGACCTAGAGCAGCAGGGGAGGGAGTCAGAGAGAAAGACTTTGTGCAGACTGTCAGAGCAGGAAAGTATGCCCAGTGAATTTCCATGTTAGATCAGGCCCATGTAAAATTTACAAATGTCAGGGGGTATGGAGGAATAAAGGCATTAGCATTGTAGATGATCTGGTGGCCCTTTGAAAACTGTGTTTGGGGTTCATGTTTCTAGTTGCAGCTAAATCTGAATTTGAGGTTTTAATCCTTTTGAACCAAACTTGGTATCAGAATTAGACATTTGATCTCATGCATCTTATCCAGCATACAGAAACTCGAGTGCTTCCTCAGCTTTGACATAATCTGGATCCCAGCTGGCCTCTGATTTTAGTTTCTGTGAAGTGATTAGTGATTAGGTGGCACCATGGTAAGGGCAGGATGCTGTGGTGGCAGGGTCTTTCCCCCATGCGGAACGGCCCCTGCAGAACACAGCAGTGAGTTTATTAACCAGCCTACTCCTGCTTGTCCCAGTGGGTAGAGAGTTGGTTTTTAGGTAGCTGATTTGTTTGTTATTGGCTGTAATTAGGCAGGTAGGCTTAGCTCCTTCAATTATTCATGCTACTTTGGGGAAGAATAAGCTGCTTATTCAGAGTTCCAGGGCCAGGATTTGGGTGGGAATTCTTTGGCAGGGCCAGCTGCAGGATTAGCATTAATGTGATACTAATCCTTGGGATGGCCCCTCAGAGCAGTGCACCCAAATGTTTGTTTTTCACAGCCGGGGTCCGCAAACACGTGCTCAGTAATGTCCCACTGGCTGTAGCACTCAACATTTAGATGGCATGGTTTATGGCCAAGGAGCTTTGGAGCATTGGTCAAAGTCTCAAGCAGAGAGATCAGAGATACAATCTAGAAGGTGTTCTTATATTTAATCTCTCTGTGGAGGCACTGGAATCATATGGCCTAAATTTTTTGACTCAGATACCTGTTACATACATGTACACCCCTCACCTTGCTCTCTTTACACACTTGTTTAAGGACAAATGAGGCCAGGTATGGTGGCTCACTGCTGTAATCCCAGCACTTTGGGAGGCTGAAATGGGTGGGTCACTTGAGGCTAGAGAACAGACTGGGCAACATAGCAGAACTCTGTCTTTCCAAAAAATCTAAAGGGCAAATGGGATGGATTATATATATATATAAATCATTTAGAATTTAATTTTTTGTATGCAGCAAAATTAACTATATTTAGATATTCCGCATTGGTTATTATACCTAGGTAACTCTTTTTCTTCTGTCACTTGTGCTTAAGATTTGTCTTCACGTAAGGTAAGTACCTGCATACCATTGCTGATGAGATGGCTTTCCACATAGTTAGTGGGATGTACACTGATATTAGGAAGAACCTCAGACCAAGTATAAATGGCTAAAAAAAAAAAAGCCCTCACAAGTGATGGTGTATTGGCAAAAGTGGTAAAAAGAGATGAGAGGGTTTCTAGAGCATCTCTCTTGAATATAGAGATTCCAGCATTTTTATTTTGTTCAAGGTGGGGTTGAAAGATATAGCTAGTTGAATTTTCAGGAAGTAAGAGAAAAATAGTTTAACAAACTAAATTGGTAATTCTGTCCTCAGCCAGTTGCTGTAATATTCTAGTGTTTTATTGTGTGATATTTTATAGGAGTTAGATCCTGACTATCCCTTTCTAGAAATATGTCAGGGTGCAGAGACTTTAAGAGGTGACCCCCACCACAATGCTTCCTTGGCCCAGCCTGGACTGCTGTTTAGAGCCCCAAAGATTGTTCCCTTCGTTTTATGTTTCCTCTACTCTTTTATGTAGCATTAAATGCTATAGCATGTGTACATAAAATGTTGTTTCTACTACCAGAAGACCTGCTTAGTTTTTTTTCTCTAATTTCATTCGCTGAAGATATCTCAAAAACAAAACGCCATGCAGTATTGCAATCTGATGTTTGGTAAGTTCAGGCCTTTTCCAACTTCTTCACTCCATTACTTTTTTTTTTTTTTTTTGAGACAGGGTCTGGCTCTGTCACCCAGTCTGGAGTGCAGTGGCTCCATCTCGGCTCACTGCAACTTCCACCTCCCAGGCTCAAGCCTGCTGAGTCGCTGGGACTACTGGTGCACACTACTATGCTTCGCTAATTTTCGTAGTTTTGTAGAGGTGAGGGTCTTACTATGCTGCCCAGGCTGGTCTTAAATTTCTGAGCTCAGGCAGTCCACTGACCTCAGCCTCCCAAAGGGCTGGAATTACAGATGTGAGCCGCCTCTCCTGGCCTATATATATTAACGTAAAAGTTGGGAACTAAGTGGTATCTACTATAACACATCTCAAAATTTCAGTGGCCTATTGTGAATCTGACCTAGAAGCTCAGCATAGATGTTGCCATATTTCTTTCTTTTTGTGCTTTACTATCTCCTAGGACTTTGGAGTCCTGAATCCAGCTGGCCTATGGAAAAGAAGAGCATGAAAACTCTCCATTTTGCCACCCTTGCCTAGAAGTGATGTATATCACTTCCTCCATTGTTTCTGGTAGTGAGAGAGAGTTCCAATAACCCACCTTGTAATAGATAGAAATGGCCTGGGAAATGTAGTCCTTGGTGGAAGCTACTTCCTACGTGACAAGTTCATAGTATGAAGGGAGAGTAGGGATTTTGGTGGACAAGTAGCTCCTCTGTTCACGATATTTATACATTTCAAGAATGTAGATTGGGCAGCGTCATAGTTTGGGCTGCAGTGACAAAAATACCATAGACTGGGTGGCTTCAACAACACATTTCTCACAGTCCTGGAGGGTGGAAGTCCAAGATCAAGGCACTGGCGTCTGGTGAAGGTACCCTTCCTGGTTTGCAGATAGCTGCCTTATTGTCTTCTCACATGGTGGAGAGAGAGATGGCTGGTTTCTTCATCCTTTTATAAGGGCACTAATCCCATTCATAAGGGCTTCACCCATATGACTTCATTATTTCCCAGAGGCCCCATGGTAAAATACCACCACATTGGAGATTTAGAGATCCCCACATGAATTTGGGGGTGGTGAAGGCGGACAGAAACACTCAGTCCATAGCAGATGGATGGTATGGGTGTTGTGAAGCTATGTACCTGACATCGAGCAAATAAACCTCTTGGGGCATATTTCACCACCAGCCATGCCTGTTTGCATAGCTTCTTGTCAAGATTAATTGAGAGAGAATGTCTGATAGTGTATTGAGCAAAGAAACTTCCTGTAACTGTAAAGCAGTGGTAGATTAATAATAATAATGCACCACCTCTGCAGTGAAAAGGATGCTCTAGCCCAGCAATAATGATATTGACTTCATGAAACCACTCCTGACCTACAGCAGATTGCTGGATTGATTTAGTGTTGCTTTTTTGGAAGCAAGCCTTGATTATGCCTTTTTACAGTCTATCAGTTTGTGTGAAACTGACTATATTTTACAGTCTATCGGTTTGTGTGAAACTGAGAGTAACCCTGGTGACTCTCATAGCTAGGATACCATGGTACCTTGATAAGAATTCCAGATTCAAACAACAGAAACAGAAGTGACACAGTAGTCCCCCTCTTGGGCAGTCTTCAAGCACATGTTGAAGAATTATGTAGTTGGTCTTTGAATATCACTGCCTTTTGGCTGTTTCTTCGATTTATCTAAATGAGGCCAATTTGAGGCCATTCACTGAGTACTGTATCACTCACATCTGCTGTAAAAGGCATTGAACTCTGTGGAGTAAGGAAAAATCAGCCTTTATGAAATCTACTTGAAATGAGAGATGTTTGTCTTAAATTTGCACATGATAAGAGACTTACATGGAAACTTTTGAAGCCCTTTTAGTGAAATTTGCCCTTAAGGTCTTGTCTTCTCTTACTGCAAAATGATGAGGCAGAATGCCCGAATGTTAGCATTTGAAACGTGAAGAAAAGGAAAAATTGGATAAAAAGTGGAGAATATGTTCAAATTTCTGTCTACAAGCACTAGAAAAAATAAGAAGGCCTATTCAGCATTGGGTTTAAATAGGGAATAAATAGGAAACGGTGTCATGCATTATTTACTCACTGTGTTTCTTGGGACAGTCATTCCAGAATCAAACTCAATTGGTCAGCTTCACCTGGTAGCTAGAAGTAAAAGTGTGGCAAATTCAGATGCCTTCAAGGGCCACTTAGGTAACTTTAAGTGGGTGACGCAGGCTCTAAATTAGAGTGGCGAGTGAACAGATCAAGTCCCTGGAGGAAGAGGGAGAAAGTAGATACTGAAGCTTAAAACAGAAATGCAGGACTAGTGTTATTAGGCCTTCAGAATTTTGAAGGAGACTGAAATACAGGTTTTTTTTTTTTTTTTTTTTTTTTTTTTTTTTTTTTTTTTTTTTTTTTTTTTTTTTTTTTTTTTTTTTTGACACATAAGATTTTTAAACTTAGCTCAGGAGTTTTGAGATACTGTGTAGGTCAGTGAAAAATTGTCTGCCAGTCTTAATTTTCCTCGGAGCTACCTGTCTGTGTCCTCTATTTTAGTGACTAGGGAAAGCAGGTTTGCTTCTTGGTATGGGATAGACAGGGAGGCTCTTTGGTTTACCAACATACTCTCTGAGTAAACAATCAGGCTACATTTTTGCAGTCATAGTGTCAGGGGGCCGATGCCATTAAAAAAAATCTCTTATAAAGCCCTAGGAGCCATATGAGGAACCTACTGTTATTTGATACTCTTCCATAAACTGAAATTTTATTTACTTTGTAAAAATGCCATAATCATCAGTTGCCCGCACTTACGTTTCTAGTGCTTGAGATTAGGAAATCAACAAAGACGGTTTATTTGGGATTGGAAGCATTACCAATTTAAGATCTCTTCAGTTACTTGAAAACAAAGTGGGAAAAAAAGGCATTCAGATTTTTGGCTGACTTGTGAAGTGGAGGGAATTCATTTTAATTTTGTGAGCACGTGCGCATGCACGTGTATATGTGTGTGTTTGTGTTGCCATAGCTAATTTTAATGCAGGTTTAATGTCTGTCTTCTTAGTAGGTTTGGCTTTTGGGGAAAAAAATTCATTGGTTTAGAAAATAATTACGTAATATATGAAAATCATCAAAAATGAAATATAGTTAAGGGGAGCTGTTAATAGTTTTGCATGTCTTTTTAAAAAATTGCTAGTTTTATTGAAAATTTATCAAACTTAACCTTTGAAAATGATACAGGTTATTATTTTCAAGGTTCAAGGTTTATTTTTTCCAAGAGAAGACAACTTTTGTTGGATATATGTGTGTTTCGGTTTTTTAATCAAGCCAGGCTTCATTTTCTTACTTTTATGTAATGTATATGTGATAATTAAATAAGAAAACTGATTAAAAAAAACTATTTTTACCTAAAAGATGTGTTGAAAGCTGAAAGTGACTTTTTTAAGTCACCATCTTTTTCTGAACCTTCATCCATAAATTGGGAGCAGTTTCCTGTATCTTGTAGATTGCTCTTTAGCATTAAATGAATATCTATATAATGTACCTGTTGCAGTACTTCCATGTAATAGGGACTCATTCCTTTCTTTGATATCTTTAACCCCAAAGACATCAAGGAGGGTACTGATTCCCCATACCAATCCTAGCTGGGGAAAGAATACAGCTTGGATTACTTTTGTTTTGGAGTCATATTTAAGTTAGTTTGTTCTAGTATGCTGTGTCTGTGGTTCTTACACATCAGCATATACCCCTTCTAAAAACTCTGTAATTTTACAGCCACATAGCAGGTGCTTAGAGCGGTTTCACCATTAATATATTTTAAAATCACATTTGTAGATTTTGGACAGAAAAGTCAGGACCTTAACCACTAGTAGGAAGCAGGTAATAAGCTTGCATGTGCTACCAGATGGACCTCTCTACTGAGAACATCCAAGGATAAGCCACAAAATGACAAGTGGAGTTGAAACCCCTTTGCATCAGCATGCCTTAACCAAATGGAAGAGTTGAGGCTTTACTGCATATTTGTTATTATTTCATTTTTGATAGGCACCGGGTCTTGCTGTGTTGCCCAGGCTGGTCTCAAGTCCCTGGTCTCAGGTGATCCTCTGGACTCAGCCTCCCACAGTGTTGGATTACAGGACTAAGCCACAAGGTCTGGCCCTTGCTGCATATTAATTTGGTGTTTCAGCAGCTAACTCAGCTGGGAAGTTGCTTGCTTGTTGGGAAGACATGGAAAAGAGAAAAGTTTGATAAATGTGCGTGCTGTGACTTCATGTTTGCAAAAGACCAAAATCTCACAGTTGTCAGTATAGCCATAAATGCTAACATCTACTTCTGCTTCTTGACAAATGGCATTGCTGATAAGGACGAGGGAAATGGCCTGTGTTTAGGGTCAGGAATTCTTCCCTTTGCCTTAGAATAAAAAATAATTTTTTCTTAGAATGTAAGATTGAAAGTGCCTTCACAGGATTCACTTCCTGTAACATCAGTTTTAGAAGTCCTTGATGTATATGCATAGTTTACAACAGTGACTAACTTTGTGGTTAAATGACAAAGGAGAGTTAGTTGTTACAGGGAGAGCCATGTAGAGAACACATTCTTATTAGTGCTATAAGGCCTTATCCAAGAGTCTGCATGCAGAACACAGAGGTGAATTTCATTCTTTTTCTTTGAAGCATTTTCTTTAGTCTTTTCACATCAAAAGGAGGGAAGACTTTTGTGAGAATGATGAGCACGCTACTTATGAAAAATTGTTAAGTTCTTATTTAAGTCTGAAATATGACTAAATCTTGCCAGCCTGTCTGATGCAGTTGAAGCGTGAACCTCTGCAAAACTGTGGGGATCAGAGAAAAACTGCCTTCACCTTGTCTTTTTCAAACAGAGTGATGTAGGGAAGGCAAGATCCTCTTCATGACTTTTTGGAAGTGTGATTTTTATAGTCTTAGCAACATTTGTAGACTACATAATATATGCAGAGCACTAAATGAGCTTATAGGTAATGAAATTTTAGATTTGGAGTTGACCTTAATTGTAATTTTATTTAACTTGCTTATTTTGAAAATGAGACAATTAAGAGGAAGTTTGCTGCCTCTTTAGGAAGTTAAACTATTTAACAGCTACATGTGTTTATAAATATTCTTGAGTTTTATGATGTAGCAAGTGATGGATACTCACAAGCACACCCAACATGTTTAAATACAGAGGATCTACGGAGTGTTAACAAGTTTGCTAGATAATGGTGATGTATTTGTTAGGAAGAGATGGGATTTGAACCAATTTTAGTAAAAAGGGGAGGAAAGACAGATGTGATGGTGCATGCCTGCAGTGCTGGCTACTTGGGAGGCTGAGGCAGGAGGATTTCTTGAGCCCACAAATTTGAGGCTGCAGTAGGCTCTAACTGTGCCACTGCACTCCAGCCTGGAATGCAGGAGCAAGACCCTGTCTTAAAAATGACACAGAGCAAGACCTTGTCTTAAAAATCGGGCAGAGGAGGCTGGGCATGGTGGCTCATGCCTGTAATCCCAACACTTTGGGAGGCCGAGGTGGGTGGATCAACCTGAGGTCGGGAGTTTAAGACCAGCCTGACCAACATGGAGAAACCCTATCTTTACTAAAAATGCAAAATTTGCCTGGCATGGTGGCATGTGCCTTTAATCCCAGCTACTCGGGAGGCTGAGGCAGGAAAATTGCTTGAACCCGGGAGGCGGAGGTTGTGGTGATCTGAGATTGCACCACTGCACTCCAGCCTGAGCAACAAGAGTGAAATTTCATCTCAAAAAAAAAAAAAGTGGGGAGTGGGGACAGGGCTGGGCGTGGTGGCTCATGCCTGTTAGCCCAGCACTTTGTGAGGCTGAGGCATGCGGATTGCTTGAGCTCAGGAGTTTGAGACCAGCCTGAGAAACATGATAAAAACCCCCTCTATAAAAGCAGAAAATTAGCCCAGTGTGGTGGTATGCATGGTGGTGTGCACCTGTAGTCCCAGCTACTCGGGAGGCTGAGGGGAGAGGATTGCTTGAGCCCCAAAGGCAGAAGTTGCAGTGAGCCAAAATTGTACCACTACACTCCAGTCTGGATGATAGAGCCAGACCCTGTCTCAAAAAACAAAAGAAAAAATATTGGAAGAGGGACTTGGAGCAGTAGAGTTAAAGTAGATCAGAACTATGGTAGGAAATAAGAATTGGTGGTGTGTGATAATTTGTGGGATCAGATATTGAGAGTCAGAGTTCCTACCCGTGTGTGTCTCTGTGTGTGTCTATATGTGTGTGTTTGTGTGTTTAAATAGGAAATGGTGGCTAGGGGAGTTTTTTGTGTTAAACCTGAGTTGTTGGGGAGTTTTGGGTTGGTGAGGGGGAGACAGCGTGACCAGATGAGGAACTGATAAAATTTAGACACCTGAAGAAGAAAGGGAAGAAATGTACTAACATATTCTCAGGTAGTTAACCTCCTCAGCCCCATCTATTGGTTCTTGTGAATATTATCAGTTGCCTTAGTGAGCCATAGTTCTCACTCCTGTAGTCTGTCTGTCTCTCTCTTCCTTTCCTTTCATTTCCTTTCCTTGCCTTTCCTTTTTCCTTTTCCCTTTCTTTTCTGTCGTTTTTTTTTTTGAGACTGAGTTTTGCTCTTGTTGCCCAGGCTGGAGTGCAATGGTGTGATCTTGGCTCACTGTAACCTCCTTCTCTCGGGTTCAAGTGATTCTCCTGCCTCAGCCTCCCAGTAGCTACGATTACAGGTGCCTGCCATCACACCTGGCTAATTTTTGTATTTTTAGTAGAGACGGGGTTTCACCGTGTTGGTCAGGCTGGTCTCGAACTCCTGACCTCAGGTGATCCATCTGCCTCAGCCTCCCAAAGTGCTGGGATTACAGGTGTGAGCCACTGCGCCCGGCCCACTTCTGTTCTTTTTCATATGCTATTTCATTTACTAATAATATCTTTCTCCGTACCCCCACCCATAGGTTGAGTTATCTGTTCATTTGTGTGTTTAGACCTTATTCACCCTTCATTTTAGGGTGGTTGTTTCTATAATACATAAATTATATCTACAAATTTGACCTTTAATGGAGGAACAATGATAAACCACTGAAGGCTTTCCAATCAGGAGGGTGATGTGAGCAGATTTATATTTTAAAGCAGTGATTCTGAAGCTTTATGTTGCATCATAGCTGTCTGAAGGGCTTGTTAAAACACTAATTACTGGGCTCCACGCCCAGTTTGCGATTCAGGAGGTCTGGGCCAGAGCCTGAGAATTTGCATTTCTAACAATTCCCAGGTGCAGCCTGAAGATCATACTTATTTAGCGGGATCAGTCAGGCTGCTCCAGGAATGAATGGGCATTTGTGGGTGGTTGAGCAGGGCAAATGACCAGAAAAATATATCACTATTTCAGGTAAGAAATAATGATGGAGAAAAGTGAATCTGCCAAGAGATACCTATAGACTGTAGTTGATTAGTGATGAGAAATGAAGGAAGAGACGTCTGGGTTTCTGGCATGGGCATCCAAGTGGGTGGTGGTGCCATTCACTGAAATAGAGAACACTCAATGACCAGACTTTCTGAGAGAGGTCAAGCAGGATAGTGATGTGATCGTGTGTGTCGAGACCTGCAAGTCTGTCGTTGCACCAGCCGTCATCTCAGTGGGGAGAGGCTCCCTCTACTTTGGGAATCATCAGCTCGGGATTGATAGTTAATCCATGGGAGTAGATGAGATTAGCCAGCAAGATGAGTGAGGAAAAGAGCACCTGGGACAGAATGCTCTGTGTCACAACTCATTACGGGAAGCTGGAGGAAGAGAAGGAATTGTTAGAGAGGATGACAACACCAGGAGTGTACCAGTGCTATTGTGGAGACCCAGAGGAAGATGTGTTTAGAAGGGAGGTGGGTAGAGCCGGGCGTGGTGGCTCACACCTGTAATCCCAGCACTCTGGGAGGCTGAGGTGGGTGGATCATCTGAGGTCAGAAGTTTGAGACCAGCCTAAACAACATAGTGAAACTCTTTCTCTATGAAAAATACAAAAGTTAGCTGGGTGTGGTGGCAGGCATCTGTAATCCCAGCTGCCCCAGCAGCCAAGGCAGGAGAATCGCTTGAACCTGGGAGGCAGAGGTTGGAGTGAACCAAGATCACATCATTGCACTCCAGCTTGGGTAACAGAGTGAGACCCCATCTAAAAAAAAACAAAGAAGGTGGGGAGAGAAACACCATCAGTTGCTGCTGGAGAATGTCGGGAAATTAAGTACTGAAGAGGGTTCACTTGAGTTCACAACATGGAAGTCGTCCATCATGCATTCACACAGTGCTGACTCAGCCTGGTTTGGTCCAGGCTCTGTGCTAGACACTGAAGGCTCAACCATAGCTGAGATTTTTTTTCCAATGGCTTGGAAGAAGCAGAAGGCAGCCAGCCATGGGTTAGGAGGGTCAGGACAGAAACTATACACAGTAAGTTCCAGAAGACTGGAAGGAGAGAGGGCAGCAGAGTAGAGGGTCGGGTAGCTGGGGGATTTTCATGATTATGACGATGATGGAAAAGACTTGAGCATGTTTAAATGTAATGTGAAGATTCAGAGGGAGAGACTGAAGATTTGGAAGGAAGAGAAAAGCTGGCCAGAGGAATATCCATGGGAATATGGGATGGGAAGGAGACCACAGCCCAGACCCTGCATGAGTGGTCTGCATGCCTGTCACACAGAACCAGCTTGATATTGAGTTCTATTTTGAGCATGCTTAAAGGCCCCATTCAGGTTTGCCTCATTTAGGTGCCACATAGCCTTAATTTCCAGCATTAAAAATTTATTCCTTTGGACTACTTTCCTTTAGCGATATGGAAGATATTCCTGGGGCAGGGAGGATAATGCATGACAGAAATAGACTCTAACGAGCAAGTACATACTTAGCTCCCCTTTATCTTGATGGGAGGTAGTGAGCTTGTGGTGCTGAGGAAGAGATGGAATCCTGGAGTCTGTCTTAGCCTACCTAGTTTCAGTTCTGTTGTAGTGGAGACGAAAGGCCCTGTATGATTTTCACAGTTTTGGCAGCCGTCTTCTTGAGATCAGTTTATTAATGGTATTAAATATGATAGAGTTGATTGCGTGTTCAGCAAGCCTATGGGTAACTCTGTGTCCTCTGCTCCACCATGTGTGAGGTTACAAATGAGGTCATATGACCATCAATATTAAAATATTGCTGATGATTGCCCCCACTTAGGTGGTAGGCAGGAGCTCAGTCCTCTTTATGACCCCTCTTGATTCTCTCTGAGGGCATCATACATGGTTCACAAACAGTTCTGTCGTTCTCCTCCTATGGGAAAGCCACTTGGAGTAGATATCTTGGTGCTGGCACCATGGTTTTCTGTGAGGTTGGAAACCATCTGCCCAGGAGTCTCCTTGAAGCCCAAGTTGCAAAACTTTCAAAGAGCCAATTTGTGCTAATACCATTGGTCCCAACTACATCAGAGTCTCAATTCTTTAAAGAAATAAGGAGCCTTTTATGCTGTAGTCTGTGTTTCACCTGTGTGGCTACAGTGGGCAACACTGCCTTCCTCTTCCACTGTCTTCCCTAATTCTGTGATGCTTTTCCCTGTAGAAACTGAGTCATGCAGTGGACACCTGGGAAAGGCCCTTGAGATTCTGCCAAAGTCAGAATTTCACTTTTGGATCCCCCAGAATTAGAGAAGCCTTGTATTCTGTAAATTAAACATCAGTTTAAATGTCCTAGACCACTACTGTCCAATGGAACTTTTTGTAATCCGTGCCGAATAACCACTAGCTGTTCCAACACTAGTGAGTGTTGAAATGTGGCTAGTGTCACTGGGGAACTGAGTGTTAGATTTTATTTAATTTTAATTACTTTAGAGTTTAATAGTCGAAAGTGGTTAGGCAGTATAGCTCTAGACCAGTGGTTTTGAAATTTGATCATGCATCAGAATCAACTGGAGGACTTGTTAAAGCATAGATTTCTGGGCCCTATCTTCCCCAAAGTTTATAATTCAGTTGGTCTGGGTCAGGGCTTAAAAATCTGCATTTCTAACAAGTTCCCAGGTGATGCTGCTAGGCTGGAGGAAGCCACATTTGAGAATCACCGCCTTAGACTTTGTTCTAGTATTTAATTAACATGCTAACTAGTGCAGATAGAATTGCCATCAGCCAGTCATCAGGGTTCGGTGTCAGCTAGTTGACAAGCAGCCTAGTACCTCCCCTCCTTTCCCATCCCTAAACCACACTGGGTCCTTTTTTTCAAAAACATTACAGCTTATCTTTAAGGCTGATTCATGATACTTTTTAAGCAGCTACAGTAGCTGAAACATTGGACTACTGGGGAAATTCCAGCCTTGAACAGACTTTGGTTTTCATTGCAGCTTTATTAATTTGTTCACTAACCTTGTAAGAAATTAGACTGAGTGTGTGCTGCATGTAGCCTGTGAGTAATTTTATCTTTGCCTAGCTCATACTTGGCATTATATTTAATGATTTCTGTGTCCATGCTGGCTAGTCTGGGCTCAGAGGGACTGTCCCTAAAATCATTTTTTAATGAGTAGCTTTTCAATCAATTGGCAAAATCATTTTTAATATGGTCTAATAATTTTTTTTGAATAACAGAGCATTGTCTTAGGGGTGATTGTTTATGCAGAGGTCTTTGTCAGAGCATTTTGGGATATTTACAGATGAAATGACCTGCTATCTGAGATTCCCTTTAAAGACCTGGTTGGGAAAGGGTAGTCAAAACCAGATTGCAGAACGTTGATGATTGTTGAAGTATACATGGAGGTGCAGTATACTATTCTTTCAACTTTTGTAATCGTATGAAATTTTACATAATAGGTTGAAAAAAAAAGCATGCTCTTAGAGAAACTAAATGCAGCATCTTTGTGAAGTACCATCTGAATAGTTGGCATTAAAAATGAAAAGTAGTTTGTTGGTTTTGTTTTAGGGAATTCAACTGGATAAAGAATGTAATGAGTGATCTAAAGGAAATGAAAGAGAATAGCAATTGTTAAAATGTAATAGATTATAGACCATTCTTAAGGAAGAATCTGCAGATTGCAAAGGACTTCATATGTGTGTATGGTGTTTAAGTAGGAGAAATACACCCCTACTGATTTTTCTGTATAACATTACAGATATCTCTTCTTAACAAATCCCAACACAACTGGTGCTCACTGTGATGTGTCAAAGTTTTATTTGATTTGGACAAAGACAAATATTTTATAAGTCTAATATATAAAGAGGCAGGAAGGAGGGAAGGAAGTGGCAATTCATACCACTGGAGTTCATAGGCAGCTAAACTTTCCTGGGTGGCCCAGTTTAGATTTTTTGATAAGGATGATATTTACCCTGAAACAGAAGAGAAGAGTTAAAAAACAAAAAATAAACAAAAAAACAAGACTTTTGTCAGTCTTCTAAAGGCTGTGTGAATAAGCTAACCTTTTTTTTTTTTTGAGACAGGGTTCTTACTCTGTCACCCAAGCTGTAGGGTGCAGTGGTGAGATAATAGCTCACTGCAGCTTTGATCTCCGAGGCTCTAGCAATCCTCCTGCCTCAGCTTCCCGAGTAGTTAGGATTATAGGTATGTACCACCACGCCTGGCTAATTTTAAAAAGTTTTTACATAGGTAAGTCTCACTGTGTTGCCCAAGCTAGTCTTGAACCTCCTGAGCTCAAGCCGTCCTCACACCTCAGCTTCCCAAAGTTTTGGGATTATTGGTGTAAGCCACTGTGGCCAGCCATCAACTTATTTTTTTTTTTTTTTTTTTTTGAGACGGAGTTTCGCTCTTGTTACCCAGGCTGGAGTGCAATGGCGCGATCTCGGCTCACCGCAACCTCCGCCTCCTGGGTTCAGGCAATTCTCCTGCCTCAGCCTCCTGAGTAGCTGGGATTACAGGCACGCGCCACCATGCCCAGCTAATGCCATCAACTTATTTTTGACTTAGAAGAAAATCTCAGATTTTCTTCAGCTAGATGATAATTGGAGTTGATCATTTTAAATTTATTTGACAATTATAGGAAGAATTGGTTTTATTAAATAGCAGTGAGTGTCATGCCAATTTATAGTATGTAACTGAGGCCCGCTTTTTCCTTTTGATGTAGCCAAATTGCTCCCATCTTTTTCCACTTTGAAAATGTCTCTTTAAATGCATTTTCACACCATTGCTATCCCCCATCACCTTCCCCTAGTGCAGTCCTTACCACCCTCTGCCTAGATTACTGCTGCTCATAGATTTCTTCACTGGATGCTCTTCCCTCAAGTAATGCCCTTTCCCTTCCCTTTCCTCCAGTGATTTTGCTTTTCTTTGACCGTCTTCTGTCCTTGGACCAACGACTTAGCATTCATTTGTTCTTCCATGTGTATTGCTTTTTGTTTGCCAGTTACATAGAAAGTATGCCTGTATATGACCATATATTACAGTAGGTATCTAATAGTGCTGGTATTCAGTTGAAAATATTTGTAAAATGTAACAAGATCTCTAGTCTCTTTAATTTTTAATGCTTACTTATAATTTGATAGAGAATAAATTTTTCAAAGTGGCATCTTCATTGATGTATTATTACTCACAAGCCTGCAGTTATACTCATGGTCATAGATGTGTTTCCAGATGTTTTCTCCTATGCCCATTGAATTCATTGAAACATGCCTGACTGTGTGTATAAGGGAGCTGCTTAAAGATTTTGGCAGTGTAGATTTTTGCACCTAGCATTTGGTGATTTCTTAAAAAAAAAACAAAATCATAATAATAGAAAGCTGTTCAGTATCTGTTTGTTTCAGCACTGCTGAGTGTTTAAGTATTTATTGCTTAGTTTTAAATTTTTGGATAATAGTATTGGTTTATAGTTCCCTTTTAGAGAGTTGCTTCTAAGAGTGTTCAAAGGACATGGTGCCTTTGACTCTTGATGGAGTTTGAGTAATGGTCATGTAAGGGTAACATAAAAGAATCCTCCAGTGACCTGAAATTGTTTATTGTCGGGATAAGCATAGACTGTCCCCTCAGTTCAAACCAACAGACTGTGGAACTTGCTCATAAAACTCTCTTCTTTGACTTGGAAAGAGAGAGTAAACATGGAGTAAAACTCCCGGGGTTTTTCTTTTTTGGACTGTCAGTATGGCATAAAAGGAAACCTTCTATAACTTGAGAATACTGTCTGAACCCAGATGCACGCATCAAAGCATTTATTGAACACCTATGCATTAGGCTCTGTAATTCTCATGAAGCCTTGCATCATTTTCAGCATTGAATTTAAAAGTAGGTCAATGACCACAGTGAGGTAAGAAAAATATTTTTTGAAAAAGCAAAAATATTTTTTGAAAAAGAAAAAAAGAAAATCCTTGGAGAGTGCTGCTTTGATAAGAGCTATAAGCTTTCCCCCGGATAGCTGATTACATGCGGGTATCTGGATTTCCTACGTCTCTCATGCTCTTATCCCTTGAAGAGTCTCTGAAATACAGAATTGTTTAGTGCATTTAAGCCATGCACTTTGGATTTGTGGAGAAGAAACCAAAAGACCTGCGCCTGGCAAAGCCATGTTGAAGCCTCTAATAATGTCTATTGTCTGCTCGGTAAAATGGCACTCGGTAGCCAAGACCCAAAACACAGACCCTCACTAAGCAAACACATCAGAAGGAGTGTTCAATACTTCTCTTTTTGTAGATGCTTTTGTGCCTCTTAGTTGCTAGAAAGGACTAGATGATATCTGTTTTGGACATACTTCTTCCCTCTTTCTCTCTCTGGTTTCTCTCTCTTCAGCTTCTCTTTGCTGAACTAGGGGATTTTTGTTGCATGATAGCCTCTTAGATGTGTAATCTTCATGCTTAATATGCAGTGATATGCAGGGAACAGATTCTGGGACTACTTTTTTCCTTTTTTTCTCTGCTCACAGGCCTTGGTGTATGAGATTCATTTTCAGGATTTTTCTACCATCTGATGGATTTCTGCAAAGTTAATTGAGAGGGTAAAGTTTCTAAATTTTTTTTTCCTGACTTCTCCCCTCAAAATAATCTGTAGTTTTATGACAGGACTATGGGGGCTCCCACTCTTGCAGGGAAGCACCAGTCAAGGTTTTCATGGTAAGTGCTTCTTTGAGAGGTGTAAAATTACATGCTTTTAGCTTTCAGAGAGCAGGGAAAACCTGCCCTTTAGGTCCATATCATGTGAGAGGAACTTTGGGGTTGAATAGACTGAATGTTCCTACTTGTGGTCTTGTTTTCCTTGCTTGGTTACCTAGTGCAAACAGATTTATGTGAGAGTTGTGGCTTTTTAGAATACAGACAGTCGTCAAAAAATCCAAAGACTTTAGAAAATGGAATTTGCTTGTAGAAGAAGCTTCTTGGATGCTGGTGTCAAACAAATTTGCTGAAGCATTAATGTGGCCACATGTTTGACAGACTGCATGAACTTCCTACATTTTCCCAGAGTGGTCTAACGAGTTATCATTGCCTTTATACATTCCACTCTACATATAAACCTTTCCTCATTCAAACAGATTTCAAGGAAAAAGGTCATATCCTATTCCAAATCTACCTATTGCCTCTTCTATACTCTCTTCCACTTTCAAGTCCTCCGTAACAATGGCTCTTTCTGTCGCCCACATAAAAATATTCTAATTTTTGAAATAGACTCACAAGGAGTTTCAATCACTGAGAGCTTAGGGAATAAAAACTAATTTTAGGCCGGCACGATGGCTTATGCCTGTAATCCTAGTACTTTGGGAGGCCGAGGCGGGTGGATCATGAGGTCAGGAGATAGAGCCCATTCTGGCTAACATGGTGAAACCCCGTCTCTACTAAAAATACAAACAACCAGTGAGGTGTGGTGATGCGTGCCTGTAGTCCCAGCTACTTGGGAGGCTGAGGCAGGGGAATTGCTTGAACCTGGGAGGCGGAGGTTGCAGTGAGCTGAGATTGTATCACTGCACTCCAGCCTGGTAACAGAGCAAGACTCTGTCTCAGGAAAA
>NW_016107342.1:2947227-2961070 GCF_001604975.1 Cebus imitator | reverse complement strand
AAAAAAAAAAAAAAAAAAAAAAAACCAAAAAAAACCACCCAACTAATGTAAATATTTGCATTAGCAAAACAACTAGACAAATACACTGCAGAAAATCACACACATTTCTAAACCAAATGCATAGAGCCTGTGTTAATCAGAACTTGTAGTTAAGCCTTATGTTTTTCTTTGCTTTACATCAATAAGAGACACAAGAAAAGCTGAAGGATTTAACAAATCAACACCGGTTTCCCTTCTGAGTAACATAACAAGGTGAGGACAGAGTCAGCTCAGTTCTCTCCTTCTGCAGTGTTCCACAGCGAGCATGGAGAAAACAGTATCTTCAGGTACTACAGGCTTTTCATGTATTGTAATTACAACAGTTAGAAACTCTAGTAATACGTTTCGGTGGTACATTTAAGGGTGAAAACTAAAAAACTTTGATTTTAATTAGATTGTTTATTCAAAAAACTATTAATTCTCCTAATATTTTTCTGTTTAAAAAAAAATCGGCTCATCTTTATTATTCATATAGCCACATATACCACGCACATCCAGAAGTTGCCATGGTTAGAGGGGCCAGGAGCAGAGCCTTCCTCAGCTTCCCCCACCCTCTTCTCCCTTCTCACTAAGTCAGCCCCACGTGGCATCTCCTCAGCTGTCTGACCTCCCATCGCAGTCTCATCTGCCCGACTTCACTGTCTCCTGCCTAAGCCCTCACGGAAGGTCATAGACTCTTACCTGTCCACTCCATCCTTCAAAATCATTGACAGTTGTCACCTTTACAAACAGGACAAGATCATGAGGTCATGTCCCTGCTCCATGTGTCAGAGGTTGGAGGTCAGCCAGCTTGTCCTGGAGTCCACATTACCCACAACTGTGGTTTTTGAAGGTGCTTCTGGGATGTGGCAGGTCCTTGGGTCTCCAGGTTGTGCCCCTCCCCAAACTTCAGTTGGCACAGTTCTACTTTTGTTCTGTCTTCTAAGCTTGGAGTAAGATTTAGTTGAATAAAACATTCCAGGGTGTAGAAAAGTTTGAAAACCATGGGAGCAGATAACTGCTAAAATGCTGGGTCCCTCCCTGTATTTTGTTGGAGGTGTTAACTTTGAACTCTTGGCCTTTGGTTTTTTCTTTTTTCTTTTTCCTTCCTTCCTCCTTTTCTTCTTTCCTCCTTTCCCTCCCTCCCTCCTCCCTACCTCTCTCTCTCTGCTTGCTTCCTTCCTTCCTTCCTTCCTTCCCTCCTTCCTTCCTTCCCTCCCTCCCTCCCTCCCTCCCTCTGTTGCTGGAGTGCAGTGGAACAATCTCTGCTCACTGCAACCTCCACCTCCCAGATTCAAGCGATTCTTCTGCCTCAGCCTCCCAAGTAGGTGGGATTACAGTCATGCACCACCACACCTGGCTAATTTTTATATTTTTAGTAGAGATGGGGTGCTGCCATCTTGGCCAGGCTGGTTTTGAACTCCTGACCTCAGGTGATCCACCCGCCTTGGCCTCTCAATGTGCTGGGATTACAGACATGAGCCACTGCACCCTACCTATGTTCACATTGCTGACACTTCTTCAGTTTGAGGGCTCCATACTAATTGAATCCTTATTGTAGCCAGTGTTTTTATGCTTACTAATTCATGTAATCTGTACCTGATTGACATAGGTACTAACATCAGCACCATCTTATGGATGAGGAGACTGAGGCAGGGAGGTTAACCACCTTACCCAAGGTTCTATAGTCAGTGGCCGAGTTAGGATTCAGAGGTGGGAGGTCAGCCAGCTTGCCCTGGAGTCCACCCTCTGAAACACCAGACTCCCGGAACAAACTGGTTGCATTAACATAATTAGGTAGCTTTTCAACACGAGTGGAAGAAGCACAGCCACTGGATTCTTCTTTCTACAGACTTCACTGTTGATTGTGGGCCAAATGTGCCCTCACATTTTGATAAGCCCAGGCCCATGTGGGGCAAGTTTGGAGGGAAAATAATTAGAGCAGGAGAAAATAGACTATAAAGTAGAGAAAAGAGAGGAAACAGGCCATTTTCTGCAAACCCAGAAGAACCCCGGCCTGTGGGCTCCCTTGCCTTGATCTGAAGTCTGGGAGCCGTTCATTTGTATGCCCTTTCATTTCTCATGCTAGGACAGTGCCACAGTCACTCTGCCCTAATTGTATGGCTCCCTGTTCCCTTCCCTCTTTTCACTCCAAAGTGAATAAATTTGTTGCTTTGGTGACTCGATGTGTTAGAATCTTTTTTCTTTCCCCATCCCTGAAAGACAGTTGAGGGACTTATGGGATAAATTTTGAAGAAAAATCTGGGAATTGTTCAAATTGGATTTCAGGAGTATGACTTATTTAACTCAGAGAAGCTGGTCCGAAGGCGGCCTCCTTGCCTGATGACCCCCTCCTTGCCTGCATCTTTTCTCACACGAGTTTTGGTCCTGGAAGTCACCACTGGAAGTCTAGTTAGGGTTGCTACTTTACGGCTGTGAGCAAAAACCACTACGCAGTGGGTTGAAGGAGCAAAAACTTCTTTGCAAAGTGTGGGTTGGTAGGAATTTGCATATCCCACCTCCAAATTTTTCTTAACACTTTTGTTATGGGACAAATGTGACTGCTTAGAGGTTCCCACAGGGGTCTTTTGTAATATATGCATATTCCCCCATCTGTGGGAGGTGGGGGGCCGTTAAGTATGTGTCTGTGTTAGGGAGAGTAGTAACTGAGCAACTCCTTTGCTGGCAGGGGGGGATGCCGTGGTCCAAGGGCTTCCTTTGCATACCTTTGTTGAGGGCCAGATGGGGAGGGCTGTCAGGTGAGATGCAATTAGCCATGGAAGCAGCAGGGTTTGGTTCACCAGCTCTCAGTCCACTTGTAAACCAGAGTTAATCCTCAGTGTGGTGCTGGATTAGAAAGAAAGTATGGCTGAATGGCTGGGTGCGGTGGCTCACACCTTTAATCCCAGCACTTTGGGAGGCCCACATGGGCAGATCATGAGGTTAGGAGTTTGGGACCAGCCTGACCAACATGGTGAAACCCTGTCTCTACTAGAAATACAAATATTAGCCAGGCACAGTGGTGGGCACCTATAATCCCAGCTACTCAGGAGGCTGAGGCAGGAGACTCGCTTGAACCCAGGAGGCAGAGGTTGCAGTGAGCCAACATAATGCCACTACAGTTCAGCCTGCGTGACAGAGTGAGACTCCATCTCAAAAAGAAGAAAGAAAAAGAAAATACAGCTGAATGTAATGTCAGGAGTGGATTCTGGACCCTGGCTGACGCAGCGTGATTAACAGACTCCGTCATTAGGAGCAGCCTGCTCAGAAATACCCTTTGCATGTATATATTTAAAAGAGTTTTCTGTGTCATGTTTGAACTGTGAATTATTGGGCATTATTAACACTTGGTGGGGAGGGAAGGAACAAAGAATCATCAGCCCTTGGTCTTAGAGGAGGGGACGATCCAGTTTGTAGATTGCCAGGATGCTTGTTTTGTTCCCTTCCTCCCCTGCTGCCCAGCCTTCTGGCTGTATTACTGCTTATTCACCTCTTTGTGAGAGAAAGAAACAAAAGAAGTTCAGATTCAATGCCTGCTTTTGCGTTTGGTTTAGCAGCCTTCGTTGAAAGTTAGCTGAGTGAGAGAGTAAAGGGGAAGGTAAAAACCTGCACTATCTCTTTAGGTTATTGACTGACTGAGATTGTATGCCAATCTGTCCCTTGCATGCTCTCTGTGAGGGCAGATCCATTAGGAGCAGAAAGTGAAAAGGAAGATTGTATATAACAGAAAGCCAAGGCGTTACAGCCTAACTGGGAACAATACATGCCCCAAATGTGCTCTCATGTCCTAGCCAAGAACACAGTTTCTAAAACATGAGAAATAAGGATAATGAAATGAAAAACACTTTTGAAAGCTTAAATAGCTCAGGTACTGTATTGTGGGGAAATGAAAAATTAATTATCAGATTTGTGAGTTTTTTTCTGGCTGGGCGTGGTGGCTCATGCCTGTAATCCCAGCACTTTGGGAGGCTGTGGCAGGCAGATCACTCTAGGGTCAGAAGTTTGAGACCAGCCTGGCCAACATGGTGAAACCCCATCTCTACTAAAAATACAGAAAATTAGCTGGGCATGGTGGCGGGCGCCTATATTCTCAGCTACTTGGGAGGCTGACACAGGAGAATCGCTTGAACCCAGGAGGTGGAGGTAGCAGTGAGCCGGTGTTGCACCACTGCATTCCAGCCTGGGCTACATAGTGAGACTGTCTCAAAAAAGGAAAAAAAAAATTGGGTTTTTTATTTGCCGTTGAGAAAAGGATATGCAATAAAATGACAAATATGGCTAGTGTAATTATTTTCTTAATCTTTTTTTTCCTCTTGTATTAAATTTAAGACTGTAGACTTCCCATTAGATCTTGGAGACACCAAGGTGAAAATCTTTGCACATTAAGTTGAAAATATCTCTCTCTGGGTGGGTGTAATGTTTCACTTGTGAAAGAACCGTTAAAATCCTGCTGGATCACGGGTAGCGTAGGGTGCAAAGGCACAGAAAAAGCTCATTTTTACTGAAGGAATTTTAGAGCCAATGTCAGGTGACAAACTTTGTCTATTTCTGCCACCGTCCTGGAGTATTTGCTCCATTGTTTGCTTGCTTTGGAGGAATGTGGGCAGAAATGGATGCTGGGAGCTCTTCATTAAGATCAAGGCCTAGTTCGTCAAGGACCACCGAATGATTGGACCCTTCATCAGCTTGCAGGAGGAAGAGATTGAGAATGGCTGTTCATGCCTTTGATTTAATTGGTCAGAGAAAGGGCCTAAGAAGGGGCAGTGACCACAGAGGAAAGCACTCACTGCCTGCAGCTGTTCCTGTTCTGATGATCAGGGCATTGCTGGAGGAGCTCCAGATGCTGAGGGGAAGCTTGCATCAGTGCTGCCTCAGGGTGGGAAAACCCGATCCTGATATCTTACTTTGAAGTAGAGATGTGATTGAAAGGGTCCCAGGCCTTTGTGAGGAGTCCCTGGATGGAGGAAGAAACTGTGCCACGCAAAAGTCCTGGGGATGTTCAAAGCCTGCCTCAGAGGTTTTCTCTTCAAATGAGCATCCCTAGAGCTGGGAGACAGCTCTTCTTTCCTATAGAAGCTGAGAAGGGGAGGTCAGGCAGGGAGGGTGAGGGGAAAACCAGCACCAGAAGGCAGGCAGAAAAGAAAAAAATGAAGCAGACGGGAAGTACACTTAAAAGGGGTGGGGATAGGGTTGGGGTTGGTGACTTAAAAAGCAAGAGGATCAAGGCCTGGAGGAGAAAAAGCAAATAAAGAAATAGAATCAAATCAGATAAAGTCCTTTTAGGGGATGAATGATGTTAATGAAATAAACAAATCAACAGAATGAGGAAAACCACTGGTGAAACCACCAGACGACAGTGCCAGCCGGCGCACAGGAGGGAGGAAAGCTCTTGTTTGAAATGGAAGCTGATGCTCTAAAGGAGCATTCAGGGGGTTCGAGCAAGCAACATTTAGATATGGGAGCCACCAAAGCTTCCATTTGTTTATCGAGTACCTACTATAGGCAGGCTGGACGCTGTGCTAAGATTTAGCAAAATAAAAGATGAATACAACACAGTTCTTCATGGGACTCATAAAGGATGACAAACATAAACAGGCAGCTTTTAAACATTACCATGATTGTAGTGATATAGATATCTATTACTTGTCATATCATATTTTTCTTTTGATTTTTGAGACTGAGTTTTGTTGTATCACCCAGGCTAGAGTGCAGTGGTGTGATCACAGCTCCCTAAAACCTTGACCTTCTGAGCTCAAATGATCCTCCTGCCTCATCCCCCTGAGTAGCTGAGACCAGAGGTACGTGCCACCACACCTGGCTTAATTTTATAATTTTTGAAGAGATGGGGTCTCACTACATTGCCCAGGGTGGTCTTTTAACTTCCAGCTTCTAGTGTTCCTCCCACCTCAGCCTCCCAAAGTGTTGGGATTACAGGCGTGAGCCACTCTGCCCAGCCTCATATTTTTCTTCATTGGATGATGCCCACAAAGTTTCAGTGCAGCGTATGTCTTGACTAATGCATTTGAATGTAAAGATAGAACATTAGGTAAATGCAAGAAGGGAAGGTTTGAGTCAGAAATTTTGTCCTCTCTTTAAGTTCCCTGAAGGTGTAAATTTCTTTGACAAGCTCTTATTTTGATCAAATTTTCTTTCCAACTATCCTGTGACTGGAAAGAGGAAGAAGACTTTGGGTCAACCTCACTTTTTAGCATTGTAGATTCGGTAGATGAGTTTGAAAAGGTCAAATAAATGAGCGCCTTGATCATTTACCTGTTTTAGTGAGCCAGAAGCAAGAAGAGTACTAAAATGTTGATGATTGATTGATTGTTTTGTGGAGACAGCCATGTTGCCCAGGCTGGTCTCAAACTCCTGGCCTCAAGCAGTCCTTCTGCCTTGGCCTCCCAAAGTGCTGGGAATATAGGCATGAACCACTACACCTGAGACTGTTGAATTTAACACATTGTCTGAAAACCAGAGTCACTTCTTGCTTCTGAAGAATGTTCTATGCTGCTTGATTCAAGACTCATTTATAGTATGCCCTTCGGTTTACTCTTCTTTGTTACAATTTGCAGAGAAGTGATGTATTTTGACAACATTTGCTACGAGGGAATACGCTTTGGAGGAATTTCATGATTAAAATGTTTTTGAATGACACTATATTACTACCAATTCTGGTTTTGATAATGTGTAGCTTTTAGTGCCTGAAGAATGGAGTTGACTGTTAGAGTCTGGTAAATATCGGAAATAAATTAGAGCTGTGGGCAAGAAGTAAAAGTTATCAGAGTTGGATGAGGAATTTGGAGAGTTCAGAGGAGGATGGTAAAAAAATAAGTTGAGAAATTAAGACTTGTTTGTTGGTTTATTGAGTGTATACGATGGTAGCATCTAGCAAAATAAAGATGAATACAACACTTCTCCGTGGAAGTCATAATGGGGTGACAAACACGACCAGAAGGCTTTTAAACATTCCCATCATTGTGGTGATATGGATTTGCTCTAAGACTTGTTTTTCAAGATAAATGAAGCTGGGAGAAAAGTCTGTGAAGCTGATGTTAGATGAAGCTGTGCTAACTAGACTGCTACCTAACTGACCCTTCTTCACACATGTGACTTTAAATCTCCAAAGCAATGACACTTATCACACAGACTTTGGGGTCCACATTCAACTTAAGAAATCTCTCTCAACTCTTTGTGGTGGGTGGTTGTGGGTCTGAGAGCATGGTGTATAGCAGAGAAGGCCTTGTTAAGAACAAAAATGACACAAAGATGGGTGTTTTCTATTGCTACTGGAAAAATTACCACACATTTAGTGGCACGAAGTAACACAGATTCATCATTTTACAGTTCTGGCAGTCAGAAACCCAACATGGGTCTCAGCGGGCTAAAACCAAGGTGTTGGTGGGGCCGTGTTCCTTCTGTGGGCTTTAGGGGAGAATCTGTTTCCTGGCTATTTCCAGCTTCTAGAAGCCACCCACCTTTCTTGGCTTGTGGCCCCCTTCCTCTATATTCAACGCAAATAATGTCGGGCCAAGCCCTTCCCATGCTTGCATATCCCCAGTATTCTGGCCACCGCCTCAGAAGATTCTCTGTCTATGAGGATTCATGTGATTAGATTGGGCCACCCAGATAATTCAGGATAATGTCACTTTCACAAGGTCCTCAATTTTAATCATATCTGCAAAGTCCCCTTTGCCATGTAACGTTAGCATATTCACAGGTTCTGGGGATTGGGATGTGAACGTCTTTAGGGACCATTATTCTGCCTACCAAAGAAGCGGGGCCTGGCTCTTTCTGTAGTGGCTCTGGCTCTCTAGCCCAGTTGAATGGGCCTCTAAATTAATTTTCCTTCAGATTTCTATACCTGTGCCATAATTGCTAGACAGTCCCATTTGATATATTATTCCCTGACTTAGAAATACTCCTTGGCTCGGCACTCAGGTAACTC
Organism: Cebus imitator; assembly: GCF_001604975.1. Taxonomy (NCBI): domain Eukaryota; kingdom Metazoa; phylum Chordata; class Mammalia; order Primates; family Cebidae; genus Cebus; species Cebus imitator. The sequence continues at coordinate 2,953,107 of NW_016107342.1, read as the reverse complement.
CATTGCGGGGTCCTTACTCACCCTTGTCTTAGTCTAGAACAAGAACTCTGTTCTGTTTGGATGTGTTTACTCACCGTTGCCCTTCATTCCCTGTTCGTTGACTGCACATTTCTGACTCCTTGCCTGAATTGTTCCTTCCAAACCAGAATGCGCCCTTCCCTTATTCGTGCCCACACTTTCTATGCATCCTGTGACACTGGCCATCTTCACTCCGCATCTGAACTTTATCATAATTACCTAGTACTATTACTTAACTTTCACAAGAATGCATTTGCTCTTTTCATCGGTACCACCATCTTAAAATATTTGGTAAAAAGTCTGTCTTCGGATTCACCCTCAGAGACACTGATTACGTGTTCTGGTTTGGGGCCAAGAAGTTCGTCATGAAACAGCCTCTGGGGGTGATGCTGGTATAGGTGGTCCCCACACAACGCTGTGCGGGAAACTCCTTGAGGGAGGATGATTGACCTATGCACTCAGAATGATAGGCATCATGCTTTGCATGTAGGTGCAGGTTATTATGTTTCTGGGAAATGATACCAGTTTTCTGAAGGAAAGTTTTTTTTTTTTTTTTTTTGAGACGGAGTCTCACTCTCTTGCCATACTGGAGTGCAGTGGTGTGATCTTGGCTCACTGCAACCTCCACCTCCCGAGTTAAAGGGATTCTCCTGTCTCAGCCTCCCCAGTAGCTGGGACTACAGGCCTCTGCCACCATGTCCAGGTAATTTTTGTGTTTTTATTAGAGACAGGGTTTTACCATGTTGGCCAGGATGGTCTCGATCTCCTGACCTCTTGATTTGCCTGCCTCGGCTTCCCAAAATGCTGGGATTACAGGCGTGAGTCACCGTACCTGGCCCTGAAGGCAAGTTTTAATTGAGAAGAGTGTCTTGTAGGAAGTGTGTAATAGAGTTAAGGGCACAAAACTGTACATTACCTTTTGGAGCCAGCTACTGGGTGTGAAAATTCAAAGGTAGACAGAGAGCCAGAGTGGACATGGTAAGACCGTACAATTCAGATCTGGTAAAACAATTATAATGGCAAAATTACCAAACCTCTAGATTTTTTTTGTTTACTTTTTCTGTGTTTCAGGGACCTTATGCAGATGATCAAAAGCAGAAATTTTGTCATGGAAAAGATTTGAAAAAAGGGAAGATAGCCAATTTTTGAGAACATGTAGAGAGAACTCTCTGCTTTCAGTGCTCATTGTGGTAACTAGTTCTTCCTGCTGACTGGAATGCAAAGAACACCCAAAGATCTGAATTCCCACTGAACCAAGCATTTTTGGAATGAGGTCTTTCATGAATATGCCATGATTTTGGTTTCTGCTTTTGTTAAGATTGCAATGGAGTCTTTGTTATTTTCTCGAGTCTCTAAAGAGTTCTAGATTCCCTGAAGAGTTAAGTCTAAGTGATTTATTTATTTCACAAAATTGATTTTGCCTTTTTACATTATTTTGGGATCTTATAGCATAAAATAAAACTTACTAATAGGCACATTAAGCAATTTTTTGTTTTTTCAATTTTGTGCCTTTTATTTTCTTATCAACTTTATAGATGTTGAAAGGAAAGGCATCTGTTTTCATTGAGAGAAGATCTTTAAAAAACTAGCCATTTCAGAGCTCCTATTATAGAGTTCTACCTATTGTAAATAAAGGAAGTTAATCTGGGCCAGATGAGGTATTAAAAATAACAGATAACTGTGTGAGTACACAAAAATCTATTGAATTACATACTTTAAATGGGTGCTTTGTATGGTATGTGAAATATATCTCAAGAAAGCTACTAAAAAAAGTATAAATAAAGCAGAAAAGAAAACCCAGATGTTTCTGTGAACTGGAAGCTGTCACAGTGGTGAGACACTTGTTTTAGAAATCGCAAAAATTTTCCTTTGATTCTCTAGTCACCAAATAAACACAGAATATTTTTTCATATTATTATCTTGTGTGGGCAGAAGAGCTATTCTAAGATAAATCATGTTAGGCACTTTAATAACAGTGTTTGATTCAATTTAAGTCAGTTCTCTAACTATTAAATATAAATATTCTGTGATTCAAGTAGGCTGTGAAAATTCACGTTCTTTTCTCAGTGGGCTCATTTGTATACCTGGTGAACATGTTATCTTTAGCTGATGGTCTGATGATATCTGATTGAAAGAACACGAATGGGACCAATAGGGACAAAGAATAGCATGTTCTATCCATGTAGAACTAAATTGAAATATTGGTAATTAATGTGTTTATTTGGTTTCACATATTTGAATTTGTTTTTAGCAGCCATTATGTGGTACTGTGTCCTGCCAGATAAAAGACTGAAGGAAGGTATCTTCCAAGTTTTTACTGCATGCCTCATTTTTTCTGGATAAAAAACTGATCAGTCACAAAGTTCAATTGAAATTCACTACAATATAATTTTAACAAACTTGAACAGTGGTCAGAGTATTTTGGCCTTGTATTGAATTGAGCCAGTATTTGTTGAACATCTTTCTTGCCCACAGCTGCCCTCTTCATAAAGCTGGGGTCCCCAGCCACCAGGCTGTGGATCTGTTAGGAACCAGGCCGCACAGCAGGAGAACAGCAAGTGGGCAAAGCTTCATCTGTATTTACAGCACTCATCACTTGCATTACTGCCTGAGCCCTGCCTCTTGTCAGATCAGCAGGAGCATTAGATTTCTCATAGGAGTGGAATCCTATTGTGAATTGCATGTGTGGGGGATCTAGATTATACATTCCTTATGAGAATCCAATGCCTGATGATCTGTTACTCTCTCCCATCACCCCTGGATGCGGCTGTCTAGTTGCAGAAAAGCAAGCTCAGGGCTTCCATTGATTATACATTATAGTGAGTTGTATAATTATTTTCTTATATATTACAGTGTAATAATAATAGAAATAAAGTGCACAATGAATGTAATGCACTTAAATCATCCCCAAGCCATCTACCCCTTGCCTTGCCCCTATTCTGGTCTGTGGAAAAATTATCTTCCATGAAACCTGTCCCTGGGTCTTGGTGCCAGAAAGGTTGGGGGCCGCTGCTGTAGAATATGAGAAAAGAGTTAAATGACCTTTGCCTTCAAAGAATTGATAATTTGGAACAGAGCTTAACAATAGAAATATGTGAAACATATAATGACCTTTAAAGTTCCCAGTAGCCACATTAAGCGATAAAAAAGAAACAGTTCATCTGGTTAGATGGTGAAAAAAATGAGAAAAGAACAGATTTTGGAATTATTTTTAATATATTTTATTTAAGCCAGTATATTAAAATGTCATTTCAACATGTAATCAACATAAAGATTACTAATGACATATTTTACATTCCTTTTTACATATGAAGTCTTTGAGATCTGGTGTATGATTTAGTCCTAATGCACATCTCAATTTGGTGTTAAATTTTCATTGGAAATATTTAATCTGTGTTTAGATTATAAAATGTAGAGTCAAAAAAGTAGATTCACATACCAAATTTGTTCCAATTATACTTAAGTTATTCAATAACTGAAACATGTTTTAAAATCTGAATTAAAAATTAATTTAAATTAATAATGTTAAAAATTTAATTCTTTCTTCACCCTAACCATATTTCAAAAGCCAATAGCCTTGTGTGACTGGCAGCTACTGTATTTAACAGTACAGATATGGATGTTGAGAGAAGACTTTTCTACCTTTAGTACTTCAGTAATCAAGGTGGTATATAATGACAAAAAGAGTTTCATCCTGCTTTTGGATAGGATGGTTTTGTGCCATGGGCTGCCTAGAGCTTCACTGTCGAATAGAGCTTTCTATGATGAAAATGTGCAGTGCTGGCACAGTCCAGCAAAGGTAGTCGCTACCCCTATGTAGCTGTTTTTTAAAAGTTTTTCGAGGCAAGATCTCTCTTTGTTGCTCAGCCTGGAGTGTGGTATGCAGTCACTGCTCACTGCAGCCTCAATTTCCAAGGCTCAAGCGATCACCCGCCTCAGCCTCCCAAGTAACTGAGACTACAGGTGTGTACCATCATGCCTGGCTAATTTGTAATTTTTTGTGGAGAGGGGGTTTTGCTCAAGCGATCCGCTTGCCTCAGCCTCCCAAAGTGTTGGGATTACAGGTGGGAGTCCCTGGGCCTGGCTACTCATGTAGTTTTGAAGACTTGAAATGTGGCAAGTACAACTAGGAATTGAGTTTTATTCTTATTTAGGTCAAGCATAAGTAGCTACATGGGGCTAGTGGCTATTGTGCTGAACTAGAGACTCATAAAGGAGCCACAGTTTGAATTAGTTTAGGCAGTGAGAAAATGATAAGACATTATTATCGAGTGGGGAATAGCTTAGACTGATGGTTTTCGAACATTACTGCACACTGGACTTACAGGGGGATTTTTTAAAAAGGACTTTGCTTGTCTGCCACTCCCATACATTCTAGTTTAACTGATGGAGGTGACCTAGTCATTCTAACTTTACAAAGCTCCCCAGGTGATTGTGGTATATAACACATTTGGGAACAGATCTACACTTGTGTTATGAATTTTCCACAAATCTATTTCCTTGCTATTCATATCATATGTAAGTTTGCTAGGAACAAGAACAAGTAAGGAGCCACATCAATACCTTGTGTTTCCTAGGTTCCCAAGACTATTACTTATCTACCCTTAGTTGATCATACCCTGTGCATTAGATGGGATAGAAATGATTCACTTGGCTAACAAAAAGAGATTCAAAGGTTAGTTGACTTGCTGAAGGTCACATAGCTGGGGGGTGATGGAGTCCTGTCTGAAACCTGGATCTCATGTTTCTGCCACCACATAAGCAAAGAAATATAGAGTATCCAGCTTCCTCCAATTCGTGGCTTGTTTTCTCTCCCTTCATAATAGAGCCCTTGTGCTTGAATTTATAAAGAATGTTTCTTTTGATATTTAGGGGGAAAAAAATCTCTTTAACAATTGGATGTTTGTAGTCCAACAGATTCATGATCCTCTAAGGAGCACTGTGTTGGGTGTTAGGAGTTCTCTGCTCTCTTCCTGGTACAACACATGATCTTGGTGACCTTGAGTTAGCCAGTTAGCATATCAGATTTCTAGTTGTTAGAACAGGAGTTATCAAACCTGCCTGTTCCATCTTTTAAAGGATTCGTTGTCAAAAAAATATAATTGCCCTGGAATGGAAACCAACATTTATACTTCTGCAATTAATTATACTTGCCCCTGAAATAAATTTTTTCTTACCTTCTTTAAATAATTAAAAAATTGAGCTATTTTCATATGATAGACATGAGTTAATTCAACCCTCACAATAGCCCATGGAAATAGGGCCTATTACCCCTCTCTCACTGATAAGGAAATCAAGGTTCAGTGACTTGCTGAAGGTTACATATCTTATTAGAGACAGAGCTAGGATTAGAACCAAGGCAGTTTTGCTTCAAAGCTTATAGTAATATCTGCTCCAGAGAACTAAATCATACCCTTGTGGCTGGAGTGCAGTTTGCCTTTAATAGGATGTTTACTGCCTTCTGTGTTACTGGTACCAAGAGGTGGCAAGATTTCACTAGTGACTTTGAAGTTCCCCTCTTAAACTTATAATAGGTGGTGGATATTTCTGCAGTCTTAGATAAAATGAAGCATATTCAGAAAATATTTCTATTCATGTGTCTCAAATGTAAGAGCAGTGAGCTTGCCATGCAAAGGCAGCTTTCACACCATCCCCTTGCCCCCTCCCCTAGTTTTTCTAACAGGTATCCTAGAGCTCTCAGTACTACTCAGCCAGGATTTAATTTAGTGAGTTAGTTTATAATGAATTGAATGTTGGTTTTTATTCTCCCTGCCTTTTTTCATTTGGGGAAAAATATTTCAAACCTAGAATGGGTATCTGCCTTATTTGATGGTTAATTTTTTTTTTGGTTTTTTTTTTTTT